>NC_065920.1:56480173-56524294 GCF_024586455.1 Bactrocera neohumeralis | reverse complement strand
AAACTAGTGGTAAAATTTGGACTGTATTTCGTCCCTGTATAAGAGTGGTCATTTGGTATTCTAGTGTGGACAGGTCGCGTTTGTCGGCGTAATGCATGGAAAGACATTTTGTTATAGCAGACAAGTCGAGGAGGCGTGTTATAAGATTCTAGCGCCATGTCTGCGTTGCCACTATTTTATTCCTAACCACTAAGAATACTGTAATACTTTGGGGTTCCTCTTAGGGGTTCGTATATTTTAGGATCCGATCTACGCTTTTCCTCCATGAATTAAATTCGCCTGCGTGACCGGAAAATTCTTTCAAACATTTAACGACGTCGGGTATCCTATCTAAGTCTATTAAATTTGTCCTGTGGGTTTCTTTTATAGTTTGGTCGGTTGTAAGACAACGCATTTTGGGTTAAGAGCTGACTGTACTATTTGTGGTCCTTGTTGCCTAAAAATGTCTGTTGCTTATGTTTCCTATGAAGTCGTTAAGTCGTCAATGCTCAATTGAGCGTTTCGCGCCACCCTGAGGAGCTAGGTGTGCATTATTTTTGGAGAATTGGCGAGGGCGAACAAGATTGTCTGGACTTGCCATCTTATAATTGTTAATATAATATTGTTACTTTAATTTTTCTTACTTTAATATTGATCCTGCTTCCTGGATGCTGATGTTCTTCTCAGGGCTGGTGTCCCTCTTGAGATGTTGATTGATGCAATTCTTGGGCTGTAGATATAACGGTTGTAGTCGCTGGGGATGGCTGGTGTTGGCTATAGGTAATTTTAGTACTTTTTATTGTACTAATTTTTTCTCACTGTTGCCCTTAGGAGTTTGATTTTGAAGCCTTTTTTTAGCTTTAAATGGTTTGTTTTAGAATGTATTTTAATTGTTTATATTGTTACTTTGCTTGTCGCTTTTCAGGCTTTTTTTTTTTTTTTTTTTTTTTTTATGGTGACGATAAATTTAATTAGTTATCTTCGTTATTTTAACTATCAGTTTTAATTTTTTTTTTTACTGTATTTCACTTGATTTTACCACAGATTTTGCCACTCGCGCACTACCGGTATTTTTAGGTATACGACGGTCTATGCTTTACGCGTAACAAATGTTTTTTTTTTTTTTTTTTTTTTTTTTTTTTTTTTTTTTTGATTTTCACGCTTTACGCGGTATATTATACCAAACTTTACGTTTTGTAATTTAGCTCGGGGGCCAGTTACGCAATCACTTTCGTGAGAGCGAAAAAAAATACAATTTTAGTTTTAGGCGGACAGCGATTCCGCGTTTATTGAGTTTAAATTAACAACTGCCCAACTGATCTAGTTTACAAGTACTTATATTTATATTAAAGCTAGGGCTATGCACTTAATTATTTGCATCACCAGTTTATTGTACTGAGCAGACTGCTGCAATAGCAATATTGTTTCAGCTTGCGCTTTGCGCAAGCTATTCTTTGGAAAGTTAATATTTCTGCAATAATGCAATATTATTGATTTCCGTTGCATAAAAATTGGCACAACCAATATTGCAATTAATTCCGGGAATTTGAATGTTAACTATTCTTAAGACACGTGCCGGAAGTTGGCTGTGGGGTTACTAACATCTTTGGTGTTAACTTATATAAAAGAATGAAACAAAAATTGGAAAGTTAAATTTATAAATAAAGAATCCGATAATAAAAAAAACGAAAACAAGTGCAATCGAAGAAGCGGTGAAAGGGAAATGATGCTAATAATCAGCTGTAAAAGAAATTATGTGAATCGGCAGCGAAGTGGCAATAAAGGCTCAATGAGAAGGGTAACTGGAGTGCTCGGTGGTGCTTGGTTTTTTTTTATTTGAAGAAGAAGAAGCTGCGATTGCTAGTGAATTACTTTGCCTTTAAATCAGTGGCGCTCAACGCAATAAAAATCCAAACACGCGTGTTTGACTGATAATTCTGCTACTGCGAAAAATATCACACGCACACGAAAGCGGCTGAACACGTACGCTAGGTACGTGCGAAAATCTATAGCAATGTTTGTGCAGCGCAAACGTAAAATGTAGTAGTATTGAGGCGTGCGCACCACTGCTTTAAATGAATATTTAACCATAAGTTGCCATCATATTGTTCATGAATAAGCTGTATGTTCTTGTATAATTTATATTTTTTGATTTTATGTAGTACATTTTATTACATTAAATATAGTGTAATTATACAATTAAAAAAAAAATTTACTCATGTATTCATTGCATCCGTAAGTGAAACAAAAGGAAGACGAACTTTCACACAGCGTACGTGTTTTACTGCAGCAGCAACTTATAAAGTGGAAATATACATATAGTACAGTGTTAAAAATAGAAGGGAAAACATTGTTACCTGCAAAGTCATTAACGTGCCTCAAGAACAAGTGCATACTTATTTAGTTTTGACCCTCAAAAAAAAATTTAAAAAAAATATGTGTTTTAAGCAGGTGATAAAAATCCCTGAGTAAACACACAAGAGGAAGAAATTTTGTTCGTTCTCAAGCCTGCTGCTAATGTGAAGAGCACCATTGAGTGTAATAACACATTTGTAGGCCAATTTTCGCATCTGTTGGCATACAACAGCCTCTGCTTAAGCTCTTAAGCCCATAAATATATTAATACATTGTATCATAGATTATACTTAATTCTTATTAAAATCTGTACTGTTCTAAACATAATCGGCAAGTTGGTGTCATAAGTAAAGCAGGGGCATGTTATTGCATTAATAACGTTACGTCCTCTGCTTCTATGTATATGAATATAACGGGGTATGCATATGACGTTTTTTTTTATATATATATATACGCCAAAAAAATTAATTGGAACAGCTGCAAGCTTTCACAAGCAGTGAAATAAATAGGTGCTTAGGCAGCTTTAGGTATGAGTTCTTAATTTTAACGGGGAGTTTCTCCGCCTAAAAGCTTTATATTTTTTTCAGCTTCAATGATTTTGTTGGTTTTTGGTTTACATACCTTTAGATTGTTAAGTCACAGAAGTACATTGGCAAATATTAGGATTGAATCACAGCAAATTTTAAAAGCAACTAATATTAACAATTTTGTTGTTACAACATATCATAAAGATTAAGTTTACTTACACACACTTCAACACATATAAATAATAAAGAAGGGTACTCTTAGATATAAAATCTGGTGCAAATGATAGAAAATATTGAAGGCAATAATGGGAGGAGTTGGGTCTACCTATAAAAAGGCCAATATCGATGGTAACGCAAGGCAAGTTTCATATCGAAGGAATTGTGGAAAGAGTACAGACTATGAGGGGGAATGGAGTTAGAATTGGAGGGGAGATAGTGAAGTATTTCACGAATTTAGTTGCATATGTGCGATATTCGAATATACTCATTGCATGAAAGTGTATGACTGTATGTGTGTGTGTGTGTGCTTATTGTTTGAAAAGAGCTGTCAATAGAAGGGGTTGTTTGTTGTCCACATAAAATATATATTTGTTCATATGTAGTCATTGGATTCTTCGTGATTGCTCAAAAAGACTTTTTACTGTAAAGGACAGTTGCAGAAACTGATAAACGAGCATCAACAAAAGTTTTATTTTCCTGCTTCGGCAAAATGTAAATAATCCTGTAGAGTAAGTGGATTCAAGTTCACAACACGTTACTTTGACATCTCTAAGAAAGCCACTTCAGCTATGAAGTTCTCTGATTTTCTAATCCAATGAAACAAATCACCATACATCGAAAAATTATAGTTTGATAGGAGATTTACCAAATCCTGTGAATTTTTCGTATTAAAGGGTAACATGGGTAGAAAACATCCTTTTTCAAAAGTATTTTTCTCGTATTAAACATTTTATTGGAATTTTTATTTTTACAAACATACACTAATAAAAAATAATTTCTGAAATTTTTAGAAAAAAATATTTTAAACTCGTCCATTGCGACGTCATTTTCGGTGATTTGGCAGGATAAATTCTTACAGGATCATCTAAAGTGAAAAAATATGTGTTTAAGTTAAAACCTTAACTTAGAACTTGAACGAATGAAAAAGAAACTGAAAATTGAAAATTTACCAGACATTTTTACAAAGAAATAACAATTTCAGGAAAAATTTCGAAACATTTTTTTTTCAAATGGTTGTAAACGAAAAAAAAATCTTTCGTCCAAGCCTTTAAGAATTGTGTCTCAAAAGCCTGTGAAAAATCTCATGAAGATCGGTTAAGTAGTTCGCGAGGAATTTTGCCAACCAACTTCAAAAATACAGTTTCGAGAATAAAGCGTTTAAAGATGGTGCACTTAGCCTAGCTAGCCTCGAGCGCACAAGTTCTTAAGAATGTATCTCCGAAAAACGATTTTTTTAAAAGTGGTAAACACATGTAACCCTTTAAGAGATTTTTATTATTGATTAAATTTAATTTTTTTTAAATAGTTTGAACTAGTCTGAAGTCCAGCAATGCAACTGTCATATTTCTAATGGAGTTGACTATAAATATCGTCAAAATTGGTTTTCTTAGAGTTTTTTTTATAAAATATTTTGAAGTAGTAAGTTTTGTTGTTTTATTCCAAAACCAAAAAGAGAAATTGTTAAAGAGAAAAAATCTTTAATTAAATAACAAGTATTTTTGGTGAGAAAATTTTTTACCATCATTGAATGTGGGTTTAAAAGTAATGTTATTTGTCTAAAAATAAAGTACCTTATCTCTAAATCAAAATAACCTTTAACGGTTTGTACAATTTTGTGAAATCGCAAATGCGACAAAACGACTTTTTTCACCGCAATAAATAGTCCTTTAAACAATTTGAGGGTGAATAATACTATTTCGTAGCGTTCGCAAAGTGTGTTTGAAAGCGGATTCAATATATGGTTGCTTGTATAAAGTATAAAAATAACAGTAAATCCCATCGACGGTGTATGAACAAAAAAAAAAAAAACAGCTTTTGATGCATGTATTCACTTCACGTTAATAAAAAAAACTTCTTCACAAGACATTGCAATAAAATTTCAATTTCCGTCGTCAAACAATTTTTTTAAACACATAAGTTTTAATATGTAAAAAATGCATGCAAAACGCCACAACTCACAGAAAATTCTGGAAACACTTTTTTTTATGAGGAGGTTGTGCTCAGATGAAGTGCTAAGTAGTGTATCCCTTAGACTTAACCTGTATAACTTAGTCATACAAGTATAAGCAACAATAAGCTTTCACATACCTTATACAGTGATTTCACCTTGATTAGCGCTTTCAAACGCAACCTAAACAGCCGCACCATCTTCTATGAAACGACAAACTGGGGCTCCCCAAGAAACCGCTCAACCCAACTATTGCGTTGCGGAAACAGATTTTAATAGCTGCCACTTTGCAGTTAATTAAAATTGTCGCACATTGGCAATCGCACAGGTGCTGTGCAACTCACACCACTTTAATTAAATAATCGGTTTACAAGGGAGTGAAACTTTGTATGAATGTTTGAGTATATATTTATTCTCTTCTATGGATTTACAGTACATTCAAAAATAACGTTTTCAAAGTGCGTGTAGCGTTTACTGGAAACAATGTTATAATTGTAGAAAATATTTTGTGAATAGATTTGTATATACTATCTTGGAGAACACTACCGAAATATTAACACCTTTAACATTGGTCCGGGATTGTTATCATAATCAAGAATAGAAGTTGACGCGTTGTCCCGCACTAGTTTCATTCAGTCGTAAACCTTCCTTTGATCGTTGACACCGCATGACTGTAGAGGTTATCGAGTTCAACGCGTTTTTAACGTCAAATGTGGCTACTGCGCAGTATTCCTTTATACCATACACAGCCATCTGGTACCTTTTATTGCCTTGTCAGTAAGCTTCTTAAATACATGAGCGGTTTATCTCAAAACGACTTCCAGTTTAGTTGGAACTTCCAAATGAATGATTTTGTTGATGCTATGTGTTTTCTTGATATTTAGACTCTCCTAGAAGTCCAAACATTCTCTATTTAATTGGAGCCTGAAAGAATTTCAGGAGACTTCTGTAAAATATTATTTTTATTTTTATCGGATTTTCGGTGAAGCGCCTCAAACCCCAAATCCACGAGCAGAAAAGAATCCATAAAAAGCACTTTTTGGGGTTGCTTAGCACTTCTTTAGATAAATGTTTGCCCTTTCGGGTCTCACGGCGTTCGTCAACGTGATAGGTTGTCTTAAGTTTCGCGGTCTATATCGTGTGCTTTTGTTGGCATTGTGACTTATTTTGATTGCGCTCATTTCTTACATACTTGTGTTATAAGTATTCTGTGAACATTTTGAATATAATTTATAAATAGTTATGAATAATAAATTAAAGTGTAATTGCACTTGTGGGTGCTTTAATAGTGCGGCCGGCATGGAGGGTAATGAAGCTGATGGAGCCTACACATTACCCACTACTGAACACGTGCCCACTAATAATAATTTTTTGTATGTTACCAACAACAGTAACAATCAGCAAAACCAATTTCCAGCGCTTTCAAGTGTTACATCTAATGAACAAATACTACCTGCACTTAGCGGAAAGTTTTGCTACACTTAAACATAGAAACCCAACAAAGAGAGTAAATAGTTCATCACCTTATCCAATGGTAAAGAAAAATTTGTTGGGCGAAATGAATTCGCAAAATCGCTTTGCAATATTTAACGACCTGGAGTTTAACGTTTTAAGAGACCCAAAACTGATTTCTCCGGCTGAGAACACAGAAGAGAAAAGTACTGAAAACTTGAATGCGAATAAGCACTCAAAAGCAACTTCGCAACAGAGAGCGGTTAAACAACAAAAAGTCGCAGAATATTGTCCACCTATCTTTCGTTCTAATATAGGTAGGTAGGTAGGAGTGCAGCCCTATCGGGCTCAATTAGCACTTGATGTGCCATTTTGATACACTATTCGTAGAACCTCCTGTATCTGCTATTACGTTTCACCTTCTCTCTCAAACCATTTTGAGGTTTCGATGAAACTACTTATGTCCGATATGCTTTTGGTGGAAATCCATTCAAGATTTGGTGCTTGGTGGATTCCGAGTGTTTTGTGTCGGATCTGTGCTAGAGCTGGGCATTCGCAGAGAAAGTGGAAGATTGTTTCCTTGTTCCCTGCTACTCCGCAGCCACGGCAGATATCGTTGTAGGGCAATCCCATTTTGGACGCATGTTCCCCAAATGGCCAGTGCCCTGTTGTGGTAGCTGTTATTCTGTAAATACTTTTTCTTGACCTATTTAATAAATCATTTGTTCTTTTCCTGTCATATGTTGGCCATAATTGTTTAGTTATGACGCATTTTGTAATGTTTTTCCACCTGTTGTTTGCAATTTGCTGAAATTGTCTATTGATCTCTCTTTTTATCGATCCTAGCGGGCTTGGTATTAGCTCCGCCTCGGATTCATTGAGGAAAGCTCCTGCCTTTGCCAACTCGTCTGCTTTTTCGTTACCGAAAAAGTTCCTGTGTCCGGGAACCCAGATCAAGTTTAGCTGGAGCTTGTCTTTAATTGAGCTTAGTGCTCTCTTGCAGCTGTGAACTATACTGGAATTTGTCATGGGTGAAGACAATGCCAGGAGGGCCGCCTGGCTATCCGTAAATATAGTTGCTTTATGTATATTTCCGTGGTTTTCTAATAGAACCTCGCAGGCTTTTTCTCTGCCTAGTACTTCTGCTTGGAAGATGCTAGCCGAGTTCGGTAGACGTATAGAGAGAGATATGCCTAGATCAGCGGAGAATACCCCCGTACCCACTCCGCAGTCCATTTTGGACCCGTCGGTATAGACTGAGGTGGTATCTTCCTCTACTATTGAACCTCTTCTCCATTCTCGTCTAGATGGTATCCTCACCTGGAAGTGTCTACTGAAATCCAGCTTTGGGAGAATGTAGTCTGATTTGTTAATAGTGAACTTGTTTAGAATTACACTATGTCCGTAGTTCAGCTGTTTCCAACCTCCCAATTCTTTTATTCTTATCGCCGCAATAGCTGCTGTTTTGTGAATAAAAATGTCCATTGGTAGTTGATGCAGGATCACATTGAGCGCATCAGTCGGACATGACCTGATTGCACCCGTAACACCCGCACATGCTGCTCTTTGTATTCCATTTAATTTTCTAATATTGTATTGTTTGTTTAGCGCTGGCCACCATACCAGAGCTCCATATGTAAGTATAGGAGGTATAGGTCTTATGACAGCCGTATACATCCACATGATTATACTTGGTTTAAGGCCCCAATTCTTGTTGACGATTTTCTTACAAGTATAGTAGGCCATGTATGCTTTGTTTATTCTTTTTTCTATATTTATTTTCCAGGACAGTTTGGTGTCAATCTCCACCCCCAAGTATTTAGCTGTGGGGGATAGAGTGAGTGTTGTACCGTTTAGTACCGGAAGTTGAAACTGAGGTATTTTGGTTCTGCTAGTGAATAGCATCAGTTCTGTTTTGTTCGGGTTAACTCCTAGACCATTGTTTTTAGCCCATAGGTTTAACCTACGAAGTGCTCTTTCCATAATCTCGCTGACTGTTGAAGGAAACATGCCTGAAACCAACAACACTATATCGTCTGCATACGCTACTGCTTTCACTCCTTCACCGTTTAGTTGGAGTAGTATTTCGTTCAGCGCTGCAACCCAAAGAATCGGAGAGAGGACCCCCCCTTGAGGCGTTCCTCTACTCACATAGCTTGTTTGTGTTGCAGCGCCGTTTGAAGCTATAATCTTCCTATTCTCAAGCATCGATAGTATCCATCTGCACACAGTGTCGTCTATGCCACCATGTGCCAGAGAATTAATTATCGCATTTACTTCTATGTTGTTGAAGGCGCCCTCTATGTCTAGAAATGCAGCCATGGTGTATTGTTTGTGGTGTAGTGATTTTTCGATTACACTTATCACCTCGTGAAGGGCGGTTTCGGTTGATCGGCCCTTCATGTACGCATGTTGGGACTTCGATAACTTCTCCGCCATTATTGCTCTTACGTGTAGATCTATTAGCCTTTCTAGTACCTTCAGCATACAGGAGGTAAGGCTTATAGGTCTAAAATCCTTGGCATTCTCGTGTGTTCTTCTGCCTGGTTTTGGAAGGAACACAACTTTACTTCTTTTCCAACTTCTTGGGATGTAAGATAGTTGAATGCTAGCCTTGTATATATTTTCAAGCCTTAGAACCATTGGTTCTACTAGTTTTTGCAGCATTATGGGCATAATCCCGTCAGGACCTGCCGCTTTAAATGGTGCAAAACTGTTTATGGCATATTTGATTTCTTTTGTCTACTATTTGGCTACGATAGTCAGCTGCATTCAGCGGTGGTTCTGGTTGAACCCTCGTTGAAGGTTTTTGCTGGCTCCCGGGGAAGTGCGTTGTGATTAGTACCTCCAGAGACTCTTTTGCCGAGGAGGTCCAATCACTTCCCTCAGCCCTAATGTAGGCAGTATTAATATGATCTTTGGATAGCATTTCACTCAGCCTAGCGGCTTCTCTGCAACTTTCTATCGATGTGCAGAGAGATTGCCATGAGTCCTTTTTAGCTTTCCTGACTGCTTTTTTGTATTCTTTCATAATGTCTTTATATGGCTGCCAGATTTTGGTTCTAAAACTCTCATTGAAAGCCTTCCTTAGTTGTGTTCTCAAATTCTTGAGTTCACTGTTCCACCAAGGAAGAGACTTTCTCTTTTTCAAAACTGTTAGCGGAGTAGATTTATTAAAAGTTGTGGTTAAAATTTTTTCCAACTTCTCTACTTCTGAATCTAATTCCTCAGGATTTCTGATACTCTTGTTGCCTCCCTTTTCAAGGCATTTTGTTGCTATACTGGTAAATTTTCCCCATGCCGTTCTTCTAGGGTTCCGGTATGTGAGAGGCGCACTGTACTTCTCGCGGATGCTGAAGAGTATCCAAGAGTGATCCGACATGGAAGGCTCATCGGATACCCTCCAGTTATGCACAACGAGACTGTCTGTGTCTGTTGATAGCGTGAGGTCAAGCACTTCCTCCCACCCCGGAAACCTATCCGAGCTTGGGAAAGTAAATGTTGGCTTATCGCCCTTGTTGCAAATACTTAGATTACTATTCAAAATATACTGCAAGAGTGACTCACCTCTGGCGTTTATATTGGAGCTACCCCATACGGTGTGCCTTGCGTTTGCATCACACCCTATTAGGACATCATCCCTCCTGTTCTCCTCTACTAGTCTGGCGAGCGGGGCCGGTGGTAAGTCTTCGTCATGGGCCAAGTAGGCCGAGACCAAGAAAAAGGGCTTTTCCTTCTGTTCCACCTTTACCACTGTGATATCTGCTGTGCTGTAATTAGGACAAAGAAATGCATTTATACTTTTATTGATAAGGATGCATGCCCTAGGTTTACCTCTGTTCCGTGTGTAAAACAGGTTATAGTTGCTGCTGTTTAGCCCTTTAATGGAATCATCATTGACCCAGGGCTCCTGTACTAGACTGATGTCGATGCCCCTCTCGTTCACGAGGGTTGTCAGATTCGCTGTAGCACTCTTCGAGTGCTGCAGGTTTATCTGTACACATCTAAGGTTGTTATTGGGCATCTCGGGTTTCTTCGATGCCCACATTCCTTAGCAACTGGCTGGCGTCGTCGACCTCTTCCGTGTCGTCTTCGTCAGCCGCTTTGTCGCCTTGGAAGATTTTTAGTCTGGCCTTGCGGATTCCGAAGCTGATTTTGTAGTCAGTCTTCTTCAGAGCCTCAATGGACTCATCACAAATGGCCACTAGTATTGGCTTATTTGCTTTATTCGGTTTTTCCTCCTTGATTAGCTGCCACTCATCTATACCTGGTATAGATTTGTTCTGCAGCTTAATGCACCTCAGGAGTTTTTCGCCTTATAATATAGATGTGAAGAATTTAGTTGATCAACTCAGGATAGATATTGCTAAAATTAAAACTATAGCATATCAAATGGTTACGTGGGAAAAGCCCAAGGTTAACGCAAATACCATTCAATGTCGCAACTGTCAGCAATAGGGCCATGTCGCTAAAAACTGCAATAGAGTTTTTCGTTGTATGAAATAAAATGAAAATCATGAAGCAGGAGCCTGTATGATCCAAAAAGATGATGGCTCTCAAGCCTTTTGTGTAAATTGCAATACTTTAGGTCATCCGGCTAATTGGAGGGGATGTCCAGCTTTTAAACGTTATTCAGAATTTAAAAATAAGAATAACAAGTAAGGAAGGGCTAAGTTCGGGTGTCACCGAACATTTTATACTCTCGCATGATAAAGTGATAATCGAGATTTCATTATACGTCATTTACATATTTTTCAAATACCGTATTTTTGTAAAGTTTTATTCCGCTATCATCATTAGTTCCTAATGTACATATATATTATACAGAGAAGGCATCAGATGGAATTCAAAAGGCGTTATATTGGAAGAAGGCGTGGTTGTGAACCGATTTCACCCATATTTCGTACATGTCATCAGGGTGTTAAGAAAATATTATATACCGAATTTCATTGAAATCGGTCTAGCAGTTCCTGAGATATGGTTTTTGGTCCATAAGTGGGCGAGGCCACACCCATTTTCAATTTTTAAAAAAAGCCTGGGTGCAGCTTCCTTCTGCAATTTCTTCCGTAAAATTTAGTGTTTCTGACGTTTTTTGTTAGTCGGTTAACGCACTTTTAGTGATTTTCAACATAACCTTTGTATGAGAGGTGGGCATGGTTATTATCCGATTTCTTCCATTTTTGAACTGTATATGGAAATGCCTGAAGGAAACGACTCTGTAGACTTTGGTTGACATAGCTGTAGTAGTTTCCGAGATATGTACAAAAAACTTAGTAGGGGGCGGGGCCACGCCCACTTTTCAAAAACAATTGCGTCCAAATATGCCCCTCCCTAATGCGATCCTTTGTGCCAAATTTCACTTTAATATCTTTATTTATGGCTTAGTTATGACACTTTATAGGTTTTCGGTTTCCGCCATTTTGTGGGCGTGGCAGTGGGCCGATTTTGCCCATCTTCGAACTTAACCTTCTTATGAAGCCAAGAAATACGTGTACCAAGTTTCATCATGATATCTCAATTTTTACTCAAGTTACAGCTTGCCCGGACGGACGGACGGACAGACGGACGGACAGACGGACGGACGGACAGACAGACATCCGGATTTCGACTCTACTCGTCACCCTGATCACTTTGGTATATATAACCCTATATCTGACTCTTTTAGTTTTAGGACTTACAAACAACCGTTTTGTGAACAAAACTATAATACTAAGGAGAGTACATTGTTGCGAGAGTATAATAATTTGTCAAATAATATTAATTTAAAAGTGCAAAATAATGTATATTCTGCTTTAAATAATCATTCTTTTGTATCTAAAGGCAAATCATTTGCTAGCCTATTTTACAATGTAGATAGTAATAATCGATATAGTCAATCACCAAATATGCGTAAACCTAAATTAATAGAAGACTTTCTTGCTGTCGCTAAAGGAATACTTGAACCTGGTACGGATACTAAATTCTAGGATAACTGTAATTTTTTATCTAAAGACGATCTCAGAGATCAATGCTGTCATTTACTATCTAAGCAATTAAAATTAGTAACTTTTAACGTTGGCTCTTTAATTAATGAGAGTACTCGAATTGCAATTCTTTCTGGACAGTGAAAGCATTGATATTGCTCTTATTCAGGAAACTCTTCTTAACTCAGATATTCCCGTTTCTTTAAGACATTTTTATACTCTCGCAACAATGTTGCTAAGGAGAGTATTATAGATTTGTTCACATAACGGTTGTTTGTAAGTCCTAAAACTAAAAGAGTCTAAAAGAGTCAGATGTAGGGTTATATATACCAAAGTGATCAGGGTGACGAGTAGAGTCGAAATCCGGATGTCTGTCTGTCCGTACGTCCGTCTGTCCGTCCGTCTGTCCGTCCGTCCGTCCGTGCAAGCTGTAACTTGAGTAAAAATTGAGATATCATAATGAAACTTGGTACACGTATTCCTTGGCTCCATAAGAAGGTTAAGTTCGAAGATGGGCAAAATCGGCCAACTGCCACGCCCACAAAATGGCGGAAACCGAAAACCTATAAAGTATCATAACTAAGCCATAAATAAAGATATTAAAGTGAAATTTGGCAGAAAGGATAGCATTAGGGAGTGGCATATTTGGACGTAATTTTTTTGGAAAAGTGGGCGTGGCCCCGCCCCCTAATAAGTTTTTTGTATATATCTCGGAAATTACCATAGCTATGTCAACCAAACTCTACAGAGTCGATTCCTTCAGGCATTTCCATATACAGTTCATAAATGGAAGAAATCGGATAATAACCACGCCCACCTCCCATACAAAGGTTATGTTGAAAATCACTAAAAGTGCGTTAACCGACTAACAAAAAACGTCAGAAACACTAAATTTTACGGAAGAAATTGCAGAAGGAAGCTGCACCCAGGCTTTTTTTAAAAATTGAAAATGGGCGTGGCCTCGCCCACTTATGGACCAAAAACCATATCTCAGGAACTACTTCGCCGATTTCAATGAAATTCGGTGTATAATATTTTCTTAACACCCTGATGACATGTACGAAATATGGGTGAAATCGGTTCACAACCACGCCTTCTTTCAATATAACGCTATTTTGAATTCCATCTGATGCCTCTTCTGTATAATACGAGTATATACATTAGGAATCAATGATGATAGCGGAATAAAACTTTACAAAAATACGGTATTTGAAAAATATGTAAATGACGTATAATGAAATCGCGATTATCACTTTATCATGCGAGAGTATAAAATGTTCGGTGACACCCGAACTTAGCCCTTCCTTACTTGTTCTATATATAGAGATGATACTAAACAAGGTTTGCTAATTGCGATAAGGAATAAAATAACACATAGTAGAATTTATAGTCCTTATGCTCAATTTTCTTCTTTATTTATTAAAGTTCAGGTTATTATCAATTCAAGGAAAACATATTTATTAATTGGTAATATGTCAGTTAATAATCTAAAACAAGGTTTGAATGTCCTTGCGAATTTCAGTTCAAATTTTTTTGCGTCAATTCTAGGAGGTGATTTTAATGCAAAATGTGTTGATTGGGGTGACCCGCAAACTAATTCTAACGGGACAAGCTTATCTAATTGGTTACAAAGCTCGGATCAAAATCTAGTTAGATTTTGCGGTAGAAAACCTTCTTACCCTGGAGGTCAATCGTATCTGGACCATTTTCTTTTATCTTCACATATAATAGATTTCAATATTAAAAACTTTAAAGTTTTCCTAGGTTCCTCCTTTTCTGACCACCTTCCCCCTATTTTTCATATAGAACTTCCAAATGTTGATCTTTTATTTAATTGTGCGAAGTTTATTGTTAAAACAGATTGGACATCTTTTGCAAATGATTTCAATCAGGATTTGGCTGAAAGACTTCCTCCAGCAGATATTAATCTTACTAATATTGAAATAGATAACTACATGGAAAAGTTTGTTGAACATTTAGGCATTGTCAAGATTAAAAATTCTTGCATTACAAAGCATATAGAATTTTCTCCTTTTTATAATAATCAAATTAAGAAATTAATTGCTATTAAGCATATGTGGCAAAAAAAATTTAAAAAAATGTATCATACATCCGGACATAGAACTTCTCTGGAATACAAATTAATTTCATCTCAAATTTATTATATTAAAGTGCTTCTGCTGGATTGGATTGCTAAGGCGCGAGCAGAGAGGTTAAATAAATTCCTTGAAACTATTACACCAGGACCTCATGCTTTTAGGAAAATTTATAGAGCGGCTAAGATGAAACCAAATGTTTTTTGTGAAAAGTTGTTGGTTAATAATGTGGAGATTTATGAGGATAAGGCAAAAGCTCTAGTGTTCAAATCTTATTACGAAAGTATTTATTTGGAGATAACTCCTAATTTGGCTTCAGTCAGTCGTGTGGAAAGAACCCTGGATGCGCATGATCATATTCTTGGTGGTAATATTGTTGATTTTTTTCCACGTCTTACATCGCTTGATCCTCCAACAAATACTAATAAGCTTTTGATAAATAAATATATTATAAAAGACACAATTATTTCACTGAATTCAAAGCCATCTGCAGGACCAGATGGCATTTCGAATTCTTTAATTAAAAAACTGCCAGAAAATGCTATCAAATTTCTACTTATTATATTCAATAATTGCTTAAATAATGGATATTTTCCGTTAAAATGGAAAGTTGCCAAGATAATACCTTTAAAAAAAATCGTAATTCTGTTGAGGCAAAAGAATTTAGACCTATTTCCTTACTATCGAACATTGGTAAGCTACTTGAAAAAATAATTCATTCCAAAATTCATGATTTGCACTCGGAAAAGTTTATTCCGTCTTATTAGTTTGGTTTCCAAAAAGCACATTCTACGCAACATGCACTTTTTAAGTTCTCCAATGATGTATTGGTAAATAAACATTGTACTGTAGCAGTATCATTAGATATCGAAAAAGCATTCGATCGTGTTTATCATAGAGGGCTTATTTTTGAGCTTGTTCAGATTGGTTTTCATCATGGTATTATTAAGATCATTTCAAGTTTTTTGTCAGATAGGAAACTTTTTGTGCTTATTAATGATTGTTCCTCGGATCTTGCAGTTTGCAATTGTGGAGTTCCACAAGGCTCTATTCTAGCTCCCTTGCTTTACAATATTTATACTCTCGCAACAATGTTGCTAACGAGAGTATTATAGTTTTGTTCACATAACGGTTGTTTGTAAGTCCTAAAACTAAAAGAGTCAGATATAGGGTTATATATACCAAAGTGATCAGGGCGACGAGTAGAGTCGAAATCCGGATGTCTGTCTGTCCGTCCGTCTGTCCGTCCGTCCGTCCGTCTGTCCGTCCGTCCGTCCGTCTGTCCGTCCGTCCGTGCAAGCTGTAACTTGAGTAAAAATTGAGATATCATAATGAAACTTGGTACACGTATTCCTTGGCTCCATAAGAAGGTTAAGTTCGAAGATGGGCAAAATCGGCCCACTGCCACGCCCACAAAATGGCGGAAACCGAAAACCTATAAAGTGTCATAACTAAGCCATAAATAAAGATATTAAAGTGAAATTTGGCACAAAGGATCGCATTAGGGAGGGACATATTTGGAAGTAATTTTTTTTTTGGAAAAGTGGGCGTGGCCCCGCCCCCTACTAAGTTTTTTGTACATATCTCGGAAACTATTATAGCTATGTCAACCAAACTCTACAGAGTCGTTTTTTTCAGGTATTTCCATATACAGTTCAAAAATGGAAGAAATCGGATAATAACCACGCCCACCTCCCATACAAAGGTTATGTTCAAAATCACTAAAAGTGCGTTAACCGACTAACAAAAAACGTCAGAAACACTAAATTTTACGGAAGAAGTGGCAGAAGGAAGCTGCCCCCAGGCTTTTTTAAAAATTGAAAATGGGCGTGGCGCCGCCCACTTATGGACCAAGAAGCATATCTCAGGAGCTACTTGACCGATTTCAATGAAATTCGGTATATAATGTTTTCTTAACACCCTGATGACATGTACGAAATATGGCTGAAATCGGTTCACAACCACGCCTTCTTCCAATATAAAGCTATTTTGAATTCCATCTGATGCCTTCTTTGTATAATACGAGTATAAACATTAGGAACCAATGATGATAGCGGAATAAAACTTTACACAAATACGGTATTTGAAAAATATGTAAATGACGGATAATGAAATCTCGATTATCACTTTACCATGCGAGAGTATAAAATGTTCGGTGACACCCGAACTTAGCCCTTCCTTACTTGTTTTATGTTTGATTTTCCACATAGTCACAATAATTCATTAAGTATTCTGTATGCTGATGATTCTTTAGTCTATGTTCATAACCAATTCCCTACCTTGGCATTGCGAATGGTAGAGAATCATCTAGAAAAAATTAATAATTTCTACAAATATTGGGGGGGTTAAGATAAATGAGGCCAAGACTGTACCTATCTGCATCAGAAATGCTTCAGGTAAAGGACCTAGAGGGGTTGCAAAGGAGAGTAGAGACCTAATTCTAAATCTTAATGGTCATAATATTCGTTTTCAGAATCAATTGAAATATCTTGGAGAAACCTTCACCAACTTAATTAAATTCAATTTTCATGCTAACGACATGGTGAAAAAATGTAATAACCGTTTTCATGCCTTATAAATGATAATGAAAAATACAAGTTTAAGCACAAGAACCAAAATTTTGATTTATAAAGTGGCTCTCCGTCCAGTCTTAATGTACGCTTTGCCGATTCGGTTTCATTTTTCGCCTTCTTTGATGAAAAATATATATAATTGAAATATTTGAACGTAAAATTATAAGATTTTGTTTAAACAAAAACTTCATTCACTTTAAAAAGAGATACTCAAATAAATATATCTATTCAAATTCTAAAGTACTCCCTTTTAATAAATATGCAATAAGAGCGATATTAAGGTTTTTCGACCATGTTCGGAATTGTGACAATCCATTGATTTCTGATGGCATCTTGTCGCAGTCGAGTCATACTTGGGTCAACAGCAAGTATTTGTCTCCACTTGGTATTAGTAAAGTAAATATAATAAATGATGTTAATCATCCAGAAGCCTTCTGCTCAAACTTTTATGTAAAATCAACACCTGGTTCGCACAGGGGCTAGTTTAAGCATAAGCTTTATTTGTTATTATAGCTTTTAAGATTTCTTTTTTAATTAGTTTTAAGTTTTAAGTTAGTTCTAAGACTGAGTCGTAGCCCTCAGAATACATTTAAAAATGTCGGGAGCAAGCATTTATTGTAATTTTTGCTTTTTTTCCTTTAGATTAAGATCTGTTTTCGGAAACGTTTGTTTAAGATAAAATATGTATAGTCTTAAGTTATAACTTTCTACTTTTGTAAATAATTTGTATTTTTGTTTCTTTTTGGTCTCAATAATTGAAATTTGAATTTGAATTTTGTTTGCCCTTTCGTTACCCAAACAGGTCTCAAAAAATTAAAAAATACTGGGGTCTGAGCCTCAGACCCCTGTCCCACACAACATATAATCCGCCAGCGCCATATCAACACCAAACACCTAACCACAGCAATACTCCCTACATTTACCACATTAAAATATACTTCACTAATACGCTACATTCATCACGCTCACCTCGACATCACCTACAATCCACATTACACACCAACTATGATACCACTGCAATTTATACAACAACAAAAAGAACAAGAGGGACGAAGAAACGAGATCTTCACTTCTTTTTGCGATCCGCTGTCGAAAGCCGTGTTCTGCTCATCCCGAGTTCTAACTTGCAAACATCTACCTTTGAAAAAATAAGAAAATTTCGTTCAGAATTTTGCATTCAAGCTCTTGCGGAAATAATAAAAAAAAGATTTTGTATCAATTCTTGTAGAATTGTGTGTCATTTATTTTATATTACGTTCTGAACTGTGAGTGCGTGGAATTTTCTGGAATATCAACAAATACAAAAGTTTACTTATCTGTAAATATTACATTTTTCCAATAGCGGTTGATGTTTTCTGGCACCTAATGCAACTTTTTCGAGTGATTTCAACATTTGGGGTTTGGTTACAGTGCTGCTGCACTTGATGCCAAAGCTGTGAAGTCTGTCCTCTATTGTATTTAGACATATATCTAATAACTTTTAAAGCAAAATTTTATGTAGCGTTTCTTAGACTTCTTAGGCTTCTTCTTAAAAAAACAACACAATAGCTATGCCCTGAATTTTATATGACAAGAGATTTCTCCGTCTTCCTGGCTTATCATTTACCTTTCCAGTTTATTAACAGTTCTAATGCCATGTCTTCAGAAATAGTTTTATCGTAATTAAGTATCTTTCAGTCTTTTAGTAGTCAATTTAGGACTCTTAGGATGCTTCGTTGGAAATGCTGGTTCAGAACGTTTCTTATATTAAGCACTAATTTTTCTTATCGCACGGCACGGACTGTATGCATCAGTGATTGCGATTTCATAGAAGAAGAGTTCAAATACTAAGTTATTTATTGGCTTGAACTTCATCAATTTATTGAAAAAGTTAGTAAGATGTTTCTAGCTTGTGCTAACTTGCTTACTTGAATGATTCTGCGGATGCATCAGCAGGGATTTCTTTTTACATCAGTTGGATTATTTATAACATATACGTATTTTATTTAATATTATTGTATTTTGTTTCCTGCAGTATTGGCTTCGTTCTTACATTTTGTCTTGGATGAAAGAAAAGTTGCCTACATGCCTTTGAAACTTCGGCAGTAAAAAATTGCAACAAAACTTTAGGTTGTAAAAGACTTTTTGGCTCTTAGAAAAAAATATGTATTTGTCACAACACTATACACTATGCAATACAGACTAGTGATACTAAAAGTAAAAAAGTTTAAGAGAATGAAACAATATATGTTATTAGAATTTTCAAGAAATTTTAGCGAGATTTTTTTCATGGCCATAGTTTAATCTATTTTTATTTTCACACGGCGCACATTTTGACTGTCATTTGTGCAGGCTGCGGAAATTTGTTGCGGTTATTAATTATATTATCACAAAATTCCTCCAGCGTTGCATGTGTTGCTGCCACTTATGTCATAAATATTGCATATGAGGAGTTGCGCTTCAGTTGCAGAATTGTGTAGTTCTTTGTGTGTACATCTGTATATAGACACGTATTTCTATAGACACGTCTTTCTTTATTTTATTTACCCAGATTCTATTCAGTTTTATAGTTTGAAGACTCAGCAGCTTACATATCATTTTTTTACCTTAAAAACCTTACCGATACTACAAGTGAGTTCCAAAGTAACCAGGAATCTACAGCCGCCTCGTGGCGCCATCTATATGTCGACTGGTGCGTTAGAATCAGCTATCTTTATCGATTGTCTATGACTTTTCATATATTGGAAGTGAAGTTATTGCGTTTTAAGTGTCAGTATGATTGTGTTATCGGTGCGAAAATGAGCTTCGAACAAAGAGTCAACATTAAATTTTGTTTTAAAATTGGTAAAACTTTTACCGAAACATTTCAATTGATGAAACAAGTTTTGGCGACGATTGCCTATCCTGTTGCAGAGTCCACGAGTGGTTTCAACGTTTTCAAAGTGATCGTGAGGAAATAAATTACGATCAACATGTGGGCCAATCAAAATCCCTGATCACCGGAAATTCCATCGAAACTGTGCGTGAATTACATCAAAAGTCAGCCGAAATCATCATTTAAATTCATGGAAATGGAATTGAACATCTCTAAAATATCGATTTATCGCATTTGGACCGAACATTTGGGCTTACGAAAGGTGTGTGCACGGTTTGTTCTGCACAAATTGACAGACGACCAAAGATTGCTCAGAATCCAACATTCGAAGGACATCATTAAAGAAGTTTATTTGACCACAAATCACATTTTAACCATTAACTACTCCCCTTATTAACCTGATATGGCACCGTACGACTTCTTCCTTTTCGTAAAAATGCATTTGCCCATTAAAGGAAAGCGTTATGCAGACGTAGAGGCAATTCAAAAGACTTGCACCGGCATACTGGCGCCCATATCGGCCAACGAGCTTAAACACCCGTCCGACATGCTTTTGGACCATACAAAAAGCTGTATTGAAGAAGAAGAAGACTATTTTGAATAAAATAAATTAATTTGGCCAAAAAACCTTTTTTTTTTTGTTTCAAGTCCTGTTTACTTTAGAAAGCACCTTGTATTCAACGTTTTGTTCGGAAACATTTGATTGTTATCATTCAGTTTGTATGACAGATATTTAGTATGGTGATCCAATATCGACGGTTCCAACAAATGGACAGCTTTTTAGGGAGAAAAGAGTGTGAAAAAATTTTCAGTGCAATATCTCAAAATCTTATATACAGACAGGCGGACATAGTGAAATCAAACAGCAGATCATGCTGAATATATTTTGATGTAATTTATAGGGTTCCCGACGTTTCCTGCAGGATATTAGAAACTTCAAAATTAGTGTAGTGAAATGCTAATTTTCAAGTTGATTTTTTTGCATACATGAGCCTAATAAATTCGGTGTTTCTCCTACTATGTATAGTATATGATAAACATATATTTGGTGTATGGTATAACAGTTGTATTTACAACAACCGCACAAGAGAAGAGATTAAAACAGTTATAATATATACCGCATGCCAAAATAAAAAAAAACTCCATTTGCAAACCATATAAATGTGCAACTATTTGCTTGGGATGCGCTTTTTTGGTATTCAGCGGCACCTGGCACGCTTTCGCAAGTTTGATATACATAAAACTGCAACATTTTATCTAGCTTCTGCTGCATTGTATGTATGTTCACTCACACGAAAGCTTTAATGCAGCAAGCAATCAGCTGAGTCGTACACAGTATATCTGTTCATACATACATATATGACTCAATGTGTGGTTCAGTGAGTGCAAGCGTGTCGTATGAAGTATTCATATGTGTATATTAGGGTGGCCCTTAGTTGTATGGAGGAAACAAAAAGTTTCTGGATTCTCGATCGCACCCCCTAAAAATATGCGAATAGCCCAAAAACTAGTATGTACAAAGTTTTGGGTCAATCAAAAAAGGTTTAGAGGTTGCGCAAGGAGCTTGAAATCCTGAAAAATTAAGAATTTTTGCAATTAAGATCTGCATTTTATTACCTTTTTAAAATTACCACAATCTTAAAAATCGGTCGATTGATGATAAAGTTACAGAAATACAAATATGAAAGTAAATTAAATGTGTTGCAAGTGCATTCTCAAGCGTCGCATGCTCGTGATATACCGTTATAACGGTTCTAATGTCATTAAAATTTATATTCTGTATTGTTAAAAGCTAGTGTGCTAACGTAGTCGCAAAAGTGAGTACAGAGAAATCGTGGCGTGTAGACAATTTAATTTGCAAAATATTATAAAAATGAGTGAATATAATTTTCTGTCGAAAATTTATTTAATTGGAACGTCAAGCTCAAAATTCTTGGTGCAAAACTACCATCAAATAAACGAGTGTTATCAGTTTTTTTTCATAATCATAGTGAAATTATCGATTCGTAAGAGGGCTAGATTGACTATAAAAGAAGTGTCCGTATTTTGGGAAAAAGCAAGAATTCCAATTAGAGATGAAAAACACTGCACTGACGAGTTGGAAAATATGCATAGAGAATGGCAAGCTATTGGAAAAAGTAAAAATCGGTCTAGTGAAAAGCAAAAGCAAAAAGTAAAGCAATTTTGTGAAATGTTAGATGATTTATTTGATATTGCTCATGCTAATGCATTACAACTAATTAAAATTGACATCGACAAAAAGTTTTTGATAAATCAACGAAAAAAGGGGCGACCAGGATGTTTTGGTGTTGTTGATACCAAAACTGTCCAGAAAGAGAAAAGAAAGGCAGCGATTTTAGAAGAACAAATGAGAAGAAAGATACGAGTGGTAGACAATATGGAAAACGAAATTGAGGCAATTAACACAGAAGGTATGTATTTGAATGAAACTGGAATTTGAATGGGGTGACATTTATGTATTTGTAGCAGGAGAATTGTCTTCAGACAGTGATGATGTGCATACAAGTTTGGAAAGTTAGATGGAAGAGGATTCTCATCCATCATGCTCCACTTCCATCAAAAATCGAGGAACGAAGTACGTCTTCACTGAAAGAGTCGTATCTGCCCTAGATAAATGCAAAATTAATGATCGTTCAGCAACGCATATCGTCACTGCCGTTGGTGAAGCACTAGGACATAATACAAATGAACTCATAATAAACCGTACGTCATTGCAGCGCCAAAGGCATTTAAATCGGTTAAAAAAATCAGAAAACAACAAAGAAAACCTCAAGATAAGTCGTGTACGGATTAGATCATTGAATCGCGGTATTCGGGTAATAAAACTCTCAAACAAATTTTCTTACATATGTATATCCTTTGAAATTTTTTATTTAAAAAAATATACATTACATCTATATTGCACTTGAATGAACAAATTTTGAATGGTACATTTTTTTAAATAGATACATTGTGGCAGTTTGCATTGGGATGAAAAACTCCTTCCGGAAATAACAGGTCGAGAAAAGGTGGAACGACTTCCAGTTATTGTTACTGACAGGAATGGCGAACACTTAATAGGGGCTCCAAAACTATATGCTGCAACAGGCTCAGAAATAGCTGATACGCTGTACGAACTGATATTTGAATGGGACTTGAAGGATCATATTGTGGCCTGTTGTTTTGATACGACATCGACTAACACGGGCGTAATAAAAGGAGCTGCAACGTTGTTAGAAAAAACTTGAGCGAAAGCTTTTGTATCTACCTTGTCGGCATCATATATATGAAATATTGCAGAGAGGGGTTTTCGAGTGTTATTTTCCCGTAAATACAAGTAAAGACAATTGTTTCGCCGGTTTTAAGAGAATTGGGAAAATATTGATAAAAACAATTTTAAAGACTTGCTACAAAAAAATGAATTAATATTACGTTTGAATGATAACGTAGATACTATTTTAAATTTTTGTAAGGAAGAGATGAAAAAGAAAATCGTTAGAGATGACTATAGGGAATTATTGGAATTGACGTCTATATGTCTAGGAGCAAATAACGTCATAAAATTTCGTTTACCGGGTCCCACTCATCATGCGCGGTGGATGTTTAAGGCATTATATTGCTTAAAGATCTATTTATTTCGTGAACAGTTCAAACTAACGGAATATGAAGAGAATTCGTTAGCAAGTATATGCGCATTTATTATAAGATTCTACGTTAAGCTTTGGTTTAACTGCAGCAATCCGTCTAAGGCACCACTTCAAGACTTATCTTTTATTAAAGAAATTCACGAGTATAGAAATGTTAATAAAAAAATCTCTGAAATTGCAATAAAAAAATTTTGTAAACACCTCTGGTACCTGTCTGAAGAATGTATTGCATTGACATTAATCGACGATGACGTTTCTTATGCCATGAAACAAAATATTGTGGAAAAAATTAAAAACATCGACAACTGCGACAAGGAAACGGAAAATTTAAAGAGGGTACACGTAAGATCCAGTGAAATCAATGAATTTATAAGAAAAAGAACTACATGATTTTGTAACAGCAAATATAATTGATTTTTTTGGACGGTTTGGGATTTCACCTCAATTTCTGCAGGTAGATCCACTTTATTGGAGGGATACAGAAACCTATCAAAAAGCTAAGGAGATTTGTTATAAATATAAAAGTGGTTAACGATAAAGCAGATCGTGGAGTAAAACTTATGGAAGAATATAATAGAATACTAACAAATGACGAGCAAGAAAAACAATATTTATTACAAGTTGTAACTGATTATAAAAAACAATTTGATTCACATAATAAATCATCTTTAATTAGATCATAAGAAATAATATTATATTTTTTATTATTACAAGTTGGCTAAATGAGTTAGCTCTTCCCTTTGTACCGCCGACACTGAACAACCACACGCCAACACACCACACTAACGCGATCCACATATGAAGACACCACACATGCAAACATTCCACATGAAAACACCACCCACTACTACACACGAATATACACCACACATGCGGACATTACACCACAACTCTACACTACCCAACAATCAAAACCGACCGCTCGAGAGGGCGAGGCTTCTTCTTTACGTCGATCTCGCACCGAGCAAACGTCCGTCACAGCATCATTTTTATCTTTTACCTACTACATAGTCTATTCCGCATCCGAAATATATTTCGCGGTAATAGAGCAAAACCCAAAATCGAGTGCCTATATTATTAAACATTTTGCCGGTTAGAGAAAGTGTTGAGTGCCGAGGTAAGTGGTGGCAGAAAGGAGCTAAACAAACATTGGTCTTTCGAGCCATAGTGAAAGGCACTATGGAAACAAAAAAAAAAAAAAGAAAAGGAAAAAAAATGTGCTAGTGACAAATAAAATATCAGTGCATATTTTTAACATACGCCAAGTGAAAAAGCTTGGAAAACCAAAAACAAACCTAAAAAAAACAAAAGAGCGTTTTAGCTGTGAAGAAAAAAGTGAGGCAGTGACCAAATAAGAAAGCAGTGGCGACATACACACATATACATAAATACATACATACATATGTGCGAAACTAGGCACAGCATTTGCCCTCGAAAGGAAAAAGAACAAGTAAGGAAGGGCTAAGTTCGGGTGTCACCGAACATTTTATACTCTCGCATGGTAAAGTGATAATCGAGATTTCATAATACGTCATTTACATATTTTTCAAATACCGTATTTTTGTAAAGTTTTATTCCGCTATCATCATTGGTTCCTAATGTTTATACTCGTATTATACAAAGAAGGCATCAGATGGAATTCAAAATAGCTTTATATTGGAAGAAGGCGTGGTTGTGAACCTACATGTCATCAGGGTGTTAAGAAAACATTACATACCGAATTTCATTGAAATCGGTCTAGTAGCTCCTGAGATATGCTTCTTGGTCCATAAGTGGGCGGCGCCACGCCCATTTTCAATTTTTAAAAAAAGCCTGGGGGCAGCTTCCTTCTGCCACTTCTTCCGTAAAATTTAGTGTTTCTGACGTTTTTTGTTAGTCGGTTAACGCACTTTTAGTGATTTTGAACATAACCTTTGTATGGGAGGTGGGCGTGGTTATTATCCGATTTCTTCCATTTTTGAACTGTATATGGAAATACCTGAAGAAAACGACTCTGTAGAGTTTGGTTGACATAGCTATAATAGTTTCCGAGATATGTACAAAAAACTTAGTAGGGGGCGGGGCCACGCCCACTTTTCCAAAAAAATTACTTCCAAATATGTCCCTCCCTAATGCGATCCTTTGTGCCAAATTTCACTTTAATATCTTTATTTATGGCTTAGTTATGACACTTTATAGGTTTTCGGTTTCCGCCATTTTGTGGGCGTGGCAGTGGGCCGATTTTGCCCATCTTCGAACTTAACCTTCTTATGGAGCCAAGGAATACGTGTACCAAGTTTCATCATGATATCTCAATTTTTACTCAAGTTACAGCTTGCACGGACGGACGGACAGACGGACGGACGGACGGACAGACGGACGGACAGACAGACATCCGGATTTCGACTCTACTCGTCGCCCTGATCACTTTGGTATATATAACCCTATATCTGACTCTTTTAGTTTTAGGACTTACAAACAACCGTTATGTGAACAAAACTATAATACTCTCGTTAGCAACATTGTTGCGAGAGTATAAAAACCAAAAAAACCAAAAACGAAAGTGCAAACTACAAAATATGAATACATACATACATACATATATAATAAAAAGAGCGTGCGCGAAATAAAGAAGTACGGGCGCGAAGCCGGATCAAAAAAAAAAATATATATATATATATATATATGTGGGAATTATACCCACGCACTTACAGAAGAGTTGGAATATAAAAGTTTTATTTTATAATGCAGATAAATATTACAAAAAACGATTTACGATTAACTTTACATTTACACGATTAAGATACATAGTTTTAAAAAGAGAAAAAGAGGTTGGTAGTTGAGTTTTAAAAAAGATACACTTCGGTTGTGTTAAAATCGTCGGTTGTTCGCATCTTTACGCCTATTAGCAACTCAAATGGAGTCATGTCGATACTTCGGTTATAAGTAGAATTAATGACCTGTTGTACTCTATCTACAAACTTATATCACTTTGTCGGATCGCTTTTGCTCAGTTTCGCTAAAACGCTTGTAATGACACCAATTAATCGCTCCACTTGGCCATTAGCTCGAGGTAGGCCGGTAGTTATTGTTGTGTGCTGAATTTTTTCTTCTTCACAATACCGTCGAAAATCATCGGAAGTAAATGCGGATCCACGGTCAGATATAATCTGAACAGGACTACCAAACGTTGTAATTTGTAATTTCAAACGGCTAATTGTTTCTTGTGCTGACGTAGTTTTGGTTGGATATAACCATGCGAATTTTGTAAACGAGTCGATTACGGCGAAAATGTGCTTAAATAACTTATTTGTAGTCTTCAAAGGACCAAGAAAATCAATATGGTATGTATGAAGCGGCATTCCTTCTTTAGGAATTAGGTGTAATTTCCCTTCTTGTTTATCTAACTTTCGATTTGCGACAATACATGCAACACAATTGGCGATGTGCATTAGGCCGGGTCGATTTGTATGGGTGGAAAAAAACCAACAAAGCGGCTAGCAAAAACGAAAACTACAGAAAAATCTAAGGAAATTTGCCAAGAAACCATGGATATAAAATTAATTCCCAGTTCGCGCAGAGCGACTTTAGATTTTGAGGTCATACTTATTAAATTGTACTCGAAAATCTATACTTTCATAAGAAGCGATCCGGAAAATTGTGCTTGGTTTCTTCGATTATAACGAAAGTTTGTGCTTCTATGTATGCAGCATACAGATATTCCCATATTTTTTTAAAAAATTCTAAAATTGTAGAAAATACGGTGGATCGAAAATAAAATTTTAATATTGTAATTAAGTTTTAAAAAAATTGAATGTTTTTGTGGTGCAAGTTACAGACATTGGTTTTTTGCTGATGAGTGGGAATCTTTTATAGTTTTAGTTCTTTTTTGGTTTTAAAGTCTTTTTTAGATTCCATGCGTGGTGTTGTAGTACGACTTTCTATAGTTACGGCCATGATATCGTCTGTATTATTTGCAATAGCGCGTCGGGAAACTGTTGTCAGAAGCTGTACACAGCGCTCAGTTGCTTGGATATGACATGCAATCCCTGGGTCAGGAAGCGGCGGATCATCAGACTCAATAAACTGCAACAAGTGTTCGTATGAAGTGTTTGCTGAGAATGGAGGCTCAGACAAAACACTGTCATCATCTAGGTCAATCAGATCAAAGTAGTCTGAGAGTTGTTTTATTACCATCAAAGGAGAAGGCTACCATATCACGGTCATTGCGTTGCTTTCTTTGAAGAGAATCCTTACATTTCTTTCTTTCGCGTGAAACTTTAGATTTGTCCATAATTATTGGTTCCCCATTTTCATCTTTAAAGTTAATATCTTTGAAAAGCGATGTGACCAAAAAAGTAGCAACCCTAGTACCGATTCCAAACCTATCGCACGCCAAAGCGAAATGAGGTGAATCGTATCTTTTGGTATTAATTTTTTTTTTTGACGAACTTGGCTCTCTTGCAGTTGGCATGACAAACATCACCTCTGATTCAACATCCATATTTGTTGAGCCAGGAAAAAAAGGTTGGATTAAGACTAGTTGGCGCCAGTGTTGATTGTTGGTCAACAGCAATCGCCTCGAATTCGGGAATGGTTAGCTTCCTCTTACTGTGTTGATCAATCATACAATCTCGGAGTTCAATGGGTATTAAACCACAGCAGCAAGGCAAAGTTTTTGCGTACTGACATTTTCCAATATAAAACACTTGATCAATTGTTTCCAGAAACGTTGAAGACTTACTTGGTCTACTTTTAAATTTTATTTCATTATGATATTTATTTAGCAATGTTATCAGTTTTTACGAGGCAGTTTTTTCATTGATTAACGGAATGTTTAGTTTATTCCAAATTTTCTAAATTTTGTTTGCCACTTGTGTGTTAAGATTACCGTACGATTGCTTTTTTTGTTATTTTTTGCTCAGCCACGCATAAAAATAAATAGTAATTTAATACGTCAGGATCACTTAAATCTCTTGGCAAGCCAATATTCAGATTGGGAAGAACACAAGACCCAGAGTTCATTGAAATTGTATCAATATTTGAATTGGTGGAATCAACTGACATTGCAGACGTTTCAACGATAATTTATTAATCGAAAACTACGCAGACCACTTGTGTGGTAAGAGTACCGTAGGATTGTTTTTTTTTGTTGTTTTTTGCTCAGCCACGTGAACAAACAAATAACAAAAGCCTGCTATTATTGCATTAATTGCATGGAATGCTGTTATTTTTAAAACTATAGCTTTTTGAGTACAATTTAATAAGTATGACCTCAAAATCAAAAGTCGCTCTGCGCGAACTGGGAATTAATTTTAGACCCATGGTTTCTTGGCAAAACTTTCTTGGAATTTTCTGTAGTTTTCGCTTTTGCTAGCCGCTTTATGCGAAAAAAATTCGACCCGCCCTAGTATATATATTTCACTTACACTTTGTAGCACGAATTCTACAAGGCCGCCAAGCGCAAAATTGCCAAGCGATTAGTAATCACAAAAAATAAGTGTCTGCTAAAGAACAAAGTGATTTTTTACATCATCTGTCCACATTACTTTATGTAAAACTTTATTTGCTTGTATGACTACTTGCACGTATTCCCGCACTTAGTTACCCCCCGTCATGTGCTCACCTGTCTGCGTGCCACTTTTCCATTATTTTTGATTGGTCGACTGTGAACACGTAAAAATATTTACACAAATCAGCAAACAGAGTTCGCAATTTCGTAAATAAATTTATTTTGAGAACGCCTACGGTGAGAAACGCCACGGGTGGAATTTTAATGGTAATTGTACATGTTAATAATGCTGCATGAATTATTTTGTGTTTTTACAAAAATTTCAAATTTTTAGCATAATGTGCCTTCTATAAAATTTTTGCTTATCTAAATATTTTTAAATGTCTTATATAATTAAAATATAGTAAAAATAATTTTAAAGACAAGAGTCTGATTTTTTCTATATATATATGTAATAATAAATATACACCTACTTTAGCACATTTAATATTAGTATGATTTTTATTGCAAATCAAAAGCAATTACGCTGTGATTGTCAAAAATCCAGAAATTCGATTGAGTTTTTAAATTTTAAACAAAAAATTAAACTCAAAGGGAATGAAAATTTAATTAAGAAATTACTAACAAATATGGTACTGGAAGTATATAGATATATTTATTAAAAACTCAATATATTGCTTCAAATATAATTTACCAAGAAAAATTTACATATGCCCAAACATTCATAAATGAAAGTCAAGATTTCTTTTTAGTCAAAAAGTTCTGTTACTCGTGTTTAGAATGAAAATGTTACTCATACGCACCAACTCACTCGAAAGAGCTCTTATTAATCTCAAACAAAAACTTGTTTTTCTGTGATCAAATTGAAAGGTGAATTTTGTCCATTTCGTCTCCTGCCAACGAATTTTCCAGTCACCATGGCACTTAGAAAAATCCTCCGTCCTGATGGCCATCAGATCCTTTTTCGATTCAAGTTTTATATCCTCATTTGAGCCAAAACGGTGTCCTCGAAGTGGTCATGGAGTTTGCTGAATAGCCGGAAGTTTCACGAAGGTAAATCAGGCGAATGCGATGGTTGCGGCACGATATTGGTTGAAAATGTGGCGAAATGATCAGGAGTAACCAAAAGGGTGGGTCGATTCCGGACTTTTTTCGATTCGGAATTTCTAATAGTGCGGAAAAGTTGCCTTAGTATTTCCTGATTCCAATGAAACTTTTTGTTTTGAGATCGGATTGCATCTTCAACCCCAACTCCGGCCTTGAAATTTCGGAAACTCGCCTAAAATCGTGAAATTGTCTACCTAGCGCCTGAAATACGCATCTCATGGCAAAATGTATAAAACAAAAGTTATTTGTCACATCATTTGCTACCGAAATGGTATATGTGATCATGGCCGCACTGTGTTGCGGCTAGTGGAAAAGTAACTTTTCTCCGATTATTTTTTTCAGTGTTTTTAATGATGCAATTTTGTCACAGACATTCCAAGTAAACAAAAAACACATAAAGCTTATTTTTATGTTGGCCCGTTGATTTTTAATTGATTTTAGAAGTCAAATATACAAAATTTTCACGAAAAGAGGGGATTTCAGGGCTGTATTCAAAATGATCTCATTTGATTTTGGTGACAGATATTTTGATTCGGAAAAAAAATCTGCCTTCGGACAAGTATCTTCTGTAAAACAAAGGAATGTTGTTTGAGACATTTTCATATGCACCTTTTTTAGAGCGAAAACCCGACTAAAGGTCCATTTTTCCTTTAAATTTGGGTTAGGTAAGCAATATCTAAAAAGTCCCAGAGAGTCCCAGTTCCAAACCACTATAGAAATGTTACATAATTTGTTTTTAACGAACTGTGAAAAAATCAGCTGCCCATACCTGCTCTCCTGGGAGTTATAGCGATTGTAGTATATCACTCTCAGTATTTATTCCATAGAAATTGAACGGAAATTCTCGGAATCACTTATTGAGTAATTTAATCATATTGGTTTTCGAAATAATTCGTTCATTTTTGGTCCCCATTGGGCAACTATCAGAAGAAGCATTGGAAGCAGGAAACAAGGACTTCAGAAACACAAGGCTTACCATGCGAGGAAAACATCAAGAAAAGACAATTGTGAAGACATATTACGTTATCTGCTCGCCAATTCTGATAACGCAATCACAAGTAGGAGAATACTGAAGGAGAAGAAACACCTGAAATTATCAGAGGAAGCAATGAACTTATTGGTAGATGACTGATAATTTGTAATTTTTCTGTAGAATGCAATAAAATATGCCTGTGTTATAAAAAAGTATCTTAAAATTTTTTTTTTTTTTTTATTCTACATCTATTCTAGCACTCCACAAAAATGAGCATAACTCTCTTAAAACTGAAGCTATTGACTTCAAACCGGTATCAAATTAAGGCTTTTATTGCCACCTTTCAAATAAGAAATGAAATAGATTTTAGTTTTATATAAAATTTCAGAGTTTTTTAACAAATATCGAAAAATCATGAAAATTTGACGTTTATAATTCTTGTTCGGACCACCCGATACTTTATTTAAAAAGCTAATCATAGGGTATTTATCAGAAATAAAAGAAGAATTAAAATAATTTTTTTTGTAAATTTTTCGAACAACTTTTTTTTTTGACTTTTGTTGAAAATTTGACCCAACAATTTTTTTCGGTGTAAATTTTTTTTTCACTCATTTTGTTTTGGATTTCATTCTGACCAATCTGTAGGAGTTTCTCATCGATACAATTAAAATTAGAGTTTAGGCAATATGATTTCCAAAAAATTCCGGTTTCGCAACACTGTGGGCCGTAGGACGAACCGTTCCCGAGATACGAGCGAAAAGGCGGCGCGCCTCAGCGCAAGGTGAAAATCGACTTGCGGCCACACTTCTTGACGTTGATTTCTCCGAGTGCTATCACTCACATTCATTCACCTACGTGAAAGGACATGTTCGGATAGATTAAAACATGTAGAAAATGTTCGCACTTCAAAACTTAGAAAAAGCCCATAAAGTATTTGAGTGAAAATATACTAACCAACAAGATATACCTAATATATTTTAAAAATGGCATAAATTATTACTACCACTGTAATAATTTTACTTACTTATTCTGCCGCATATTTCAATATTTGACTCCAAACCTGCTGCGAAATTATTTGTTTAATAAAAAGTAAACATCTGTTGCTGACAACTTGACAGTTTTATGAGATAACTCTCTGCATACCTTTCAGAGAATGGAAATTTGTACAAAATATGAAAGTGTAACATAACCGAAAGGCATTTACTTATGTACAAGTATATTTTATTTACAAATTCAGAGACACAGTTCTAATTAAATATCCTACATAGGAAACCCTTAATTAGTTTCATAAATAATTCAAATGGTTCATGCCACCATTTGTTTAAGATCTTTCCGTCCCTTTGTCAACAGTAATTAAAACATAATAAAGAGATTATGAAGGGACACTTCTCACCTGTATTGTCGCATTCGTTTCGTTTGTTTTGTTCTTTCACTATTATCTCCTATGACGGCCATTTATTTTAATTAACATTATACAAGTAATACTAGGCATTGTATCCGTATGCATTTTCCTGCTACTTGTATGATTTTTAACTTACACAACAATAGAAAAACAAATAGCATGACAAATTGACGTTACGTCAACCCTGAAGGAAATAATTTAATATTAATATTATTATTTTTCATTTATCAAAATTTTCTAAAATATCTTGTATATATATCCGTATACTGCTAAAATAATTAGTTTGACTATTTTTCCGTTACTCATAAGACTTGTTGTTATAAAGGATTTCCAACAAATTTTATCAAAATGAAATTTTAATTACTTAAATTTTACTAACGCATTATCCGAAAAATATAATATATAGTTTGCATGATGAATAAAGTTTAGTTTGATCTCCTCACACTTCAAATTATATACTATATATCAATATGTGTTCAATAAATTAAACAGTTTCTGCTCATATTTCTTCTAATGTACAACTGATGCTAATAAAAATTGAGAGTCAAGATGCGAAAAACTTTTAAATGATATATGGAAGTATAGAAAATTAAATTCAAGTTATAATAAACATGATTACTAATTTTTTTTATTGCTGTGTGTAAACTCATTTCTTTGTATCCGAAGTTTTTATTCACATGGATATGGCACCTTTTTATACTCTCACAACAATGTTGCTAAGGAGAGTATTATAGTTTTGTTCACATAACGGTTGTTTGTAAGTCCTAAAACTAAAAGAGTCAGATATAGGGTTATATATACCAAAGTGATCAGGGTGACGAGTAGAGTCGAAATCCGGATGTCTGTCTGTCCGTACGTCCGTCTGTCCGTCCGTCCGTCCGTGCAAGCTGTAACTTGAGTAAAAATTGAGATATCATGATGAAACTTGGTACACGTATTCCTTGGCTCCATAAGAAGGTTAAGTTCGAAGAAGGGCAAAATCGGCCCCCTGTCACGCCCACAAAATGGCGGAAACCGAAAACCTATAAAGTGTCATAACTAAGCCATAAATAAAGATATTAAAGTGAAATTTGGCACAAAGGATCGCATAAGGGAGGGGCATATTTGGACGCAGTTTTTTGGAAAAGTGGGCGTGGCCCCGCCCCCAACTAAGTTTTTTGTACATATCTCATAAACTACTATAGCTATGTCAACCAAACTCTATAGAGTCGTTTTCTTCAGGCATTTCTATATACAGTTCAAAAATGGAAGAAATCGGACAATAACCACGCCCACCTCCCATACAAAGGTTATGTTGAAAATCACTAAAAGTCCGTTAACCGACTAACAAAAAACGTCAGAAACACTAAATTTTACGGAAGAAATTGCAGAAGGAAGCTGCACCCCGGCTTTTTTTAAAAATTGAAAATGGGTGTGGCCTCGCCCACTTATGGACCAAAAACCATATCTCAGGAACTGCTAGACCGATTTCAATGAAATTTGGTATATAATATTTTCTTAACACCCTGATGACACGTACGAAATATGGGTGAAATCGGTTCACAACCACGCCTTCTTCCAATATAACGCTATTTCGAATTCCATCTGATGCCTTTTCTGTATAATATATACATTAGGAACCAATGATGATAGCGGAAGAAAACTTTACACAAATACGGTATTTGAAAAATATGTAAATGACGTATAATGAAATCTCGATTATCTCTTTATCATTCGAGAGTATAAAATGTTCGGTGACACCAGAACTTAGCCCTTCCTTACTTGTTTTAAGTAGATAAAGCATCCTTGGCCGGAGTGCGGAATTTCAATCCACTAAATCCAACCTATTCCCAACTCTAAACTCTCCCATGAAATCACCTAATTAAGTATTTTTTCGTGCGAGTGATAAGTCGTTTAAGTCACCTCTATGGCACGGACTGACGGACGCCTAACCTGCTCTATATATCTCAGTTTTGTCATGATTGAGTCTGCCGCAACGCTGATAGCTTTCCAATTATCGGTGAACTGATACATGAATGTCGTCAAATTTTTCACCATAAAACTACCACCCAGTGTAGCTTTAAGTTTTTCTTTTATACGTAAAAATCGAATAAAAGAATACATGATCAGAGTCTTCAAAGCATCAATCTCTGGGTCCAGCCAGCCTTTGAGGGTGGTTTGCCAACGCTGCTGCCATTAAGCTTTTTACCGTAACTATATCGTTGTTGTAAAGTTAATACAGTTCGTGAATGCATCTTCTTCAATATTCATAGCTCACGCACAGGACTTCAAAGATCTAGCGGAAAACAGTTCTCTCGGTTCGTCATTGTTTATGTTTATGCATCGTATAATATAAAATTAGCTTATTTCGTGCTTTTTTTCCAAGACTATATTGTAGGAAACGCGTTAGAGAAGATCTCGCTTGTCTGGTGTCGAACGGCTCGGTGAGGTCCTTCCCGATTTCATCATGATTAACCGCACGACTTGTGCGATGTATACAATGTTGAGTTTTGTTTATTTGCATAAAGGCATATTTTGAGTTTCGGAGGTGATTTCTACATAGCAGTTAGGGAAACAATTGCTAACCCAAGCTATCACTCATTTAGCAAGTAAATTATATAAATGGTATATATTGAGTACGAAAATTACGGAGCAACTTACTAGTCTAATAAATGTTCGCATTTTCAGACTTCACAAATCTTTGTTTTCTGAATTCAATTTAGCTGCCAAAGGCCTTAAAATACAGCGTACAATATACCTAATACCCTGATTAGGTGAAGACCCATAAGTTTGTTAAGGTTAAACACTCATGCACTTATACCTGGAATTTTGTTTGCAGTACAGAATAAGTTACTTTTAAGGTATCTGAAAAAGACTATGGACATTTTTTTTTAGAAAGTCACACTCCAGTTCAAGTTCATAATGTTGTTCTAACAAAATTATTTTATGGTTCTGAATACTGAAGGGTCTTTCCTTAAATATTGTATTTTTCCTAACAGCAAATTTTATTTGGTTAATTCATCAAATATAACGGTTGATCCAATTAGAGAAACTTTTCTCAATAGTATGTTTATGGCAAATTACGCGAAAGACGTGCCAAGTCTTCATGTTACTTTTGTTCAGTATTAATCGGCTTGTCACCATGGAAAGACAACGTTTACAAATCTGGCTCAATGGGCATGTAAACAAACAAAATTGTCACATTTGGGACGAAAAACATCCTGAAGAGTTTCAAGAGCTGCCATTTCGTCAAGAAAATGCCTCGGTTTGGGGCCGGTGGAATTGTCGGTCCATATTTCTTTAAAAACGATGCCTGTGAGAAAGTAATCGCCAATGGCGACCGTTATCGTGCCATGACAACCGACTATTTGATACCAGAAATGTTTCGAATGTCAAGAATCGATTCTTAATCGACTTCGACTACTGAAGATCGATTCCGAAAAATCGATTATTTTACGAGAAAACTCGATTTTCGAGTAGAATCGGAATCGAGTTTACCATCCCTACTGATAGCCAAAAAAAATGATTTTTTTCCATGTAATTTATATGGAAAACAGAAAATTTGAAATAGACACCTCTTAATATTAATATTAAGAGCTCATCTTTTGAGTGACTCTTTTTCACATTTTCGAAAGTTTTTAGCCTGTTTTTCCGTTGAAAAAAAAGGTTGCCTCAGAATGACACACCCTAATATGTATATATTATATAGCTTTTTGTTTTATGGACACTTTTGTGTTGAAAAGTTTCCCAAGGGAGTCATTAACACAGATATATCGAATAATAAAATTGCCTAATCTTTATGTATCGCTTATAATATTATGCTTATATACATTTCTATATATTTTATGTTAACAAAGCAATTTAGTTGTTTTATTTGGACTTTATTAAGAGTTACTACTTTTAATTCATTTGTTTTTCCTTTCTTATTTTGTTTGTTGAAAATGTTTTTAAAAGTACAAAGCTGGATCTCACATCACATAACATTAGCGATCAACAAAAGAGACCATTCTTGGTGTTAGGCATGATATTACAAAAGATACATATATTTCTACAAAAGAACTATCATTTTATCAAATATGAGAAAAGCTTCTTTAAAAACTAACATTATTAAACTGTCCTTTTACAAAAGTGAAATGAAGCTTCAATCATACTTAAGAGTTTTCTCATCTTAGTTTCAACAGTAATGTCATTTTGGTGAATAATGGTGCATATCAGAACCAGTTTGTGCACAAAAAGATCAGGAAGACTTCAAACCACAACGACAAAACTGAATCAAAAGAATAAAAGTTCAAACAGTATTTACTGAAATCGATTTGCTGAATAAGAAAGTACACTTTAACATTTCAAAATATTCCTTTCGAATAACTTTATATTTGCTTGTTGACAGTTGCATGGCTGAAAGCACGCTTATCCTACAAATAATTCGATATTTTATGCATGACATGTTCGGTAGAAGCAAAGTTTTTCCTGCTCAAAAAGTCACTAAAAAGTCGTGAAAAGACAATAAGGAGAAAAATAGGAAAGAGTAAAAGCATTTTCAGCTAATAACAAATTGTTCGTAACCATTACAATAGGTGTTGAGGCGGAAAACCACGGATATAGAGTCTGATGAAGAAGAAGAAGTTATAGTTTCAGAAGGCAATGAAGATCACTTCTTGAGTGAAATCGCGGGAGAAGAAACAACACGTTGACTCATTAGTGAACCATTTCCTGGTTTTTTTTGAAGATATATTCACGCCGTCACAGTCATTTTTCTTGTCGTACATTGAAACTGTTAGATAGATAGATTGGGCATATGATGGCAAACACATGAAAAAATGACTCTGCAGGAATAAAGTCAGTCCGTTGCTCAAAGCCGAAAGACGCAAAAGGATATTGGTGCCAATAAACGAAACTTGAGTCAGACGCCAACACAAAACGTCGTGGTAAGGGTGCGTCGGTTACAATTGATGTTCGATTAGGTAACTTGGGAGTACATTGGCCAATATTTTTTGAAGGCCGAGGAAGATGTGAGATATGTAACATAAAAAAGATTGTATCAGGGAATATAATGGCATTAATAAATGAAATATTTTAAGCTCCTTAAACCCGTCGGTACTTCTAAGTACCATATCCTTTTCGTACACTGCGTTATCCTTGAAATTTATAATTTTCTTTTTTGTTAATAAAATACGTATTGAATGAAAAGATTGAATAATAAATTAGAAATACCCATTTTTTCTGAGCTTGATCAACTATTATTTATTGTAGTAAAATATAACCCAAATATTTTTTTTAACAATACAATTCCACATGTATCTGCACATGATTTATATATCTTCTTATGCTCAGCCTCGATGTTATCTTTTCATTAAAACAGAAACGAAACAGGTCCATTGTACTATGCTGCTTCAACGCCAAAATATCGACGACATATTTTTCACTGCGGTTTCCCTTAATTTTTATGATATTCCTTTTTTATTGCTTTTACTGTGTTTTGGTATAATGGATTGTATGGCCTTTTGATGTTACCAAGCATACAAAAATAATAAAGACGGTAGGTCAACAATATACGAAAAGAGATGTTATAAATTGGCAAAAAAAAGACGAACTATATAAATATAATGAATTATATTTAAATTTCAATTTGATGCACTAACTCCTAAGTTTTACCTTATAAATGAGCAACTTATTCTTCAGACTAGGGCGGGATCTTAGCCTAAGGAGCCATTATCGTTGCTGATTTTTTTTTTTTATATTTACATGATCTCTAGAGCATTCAATTTCATCTGCACATTTCTGGAAGTACTAATAGAGTTGTGCAGTATCATCAGCATTGGTTACCGTCAGTATGAAGTCATAGTTGGTCACTAGAAGTTCTGCTGTATAAAGAATGTAGAGCACAGGGATGAATACACGCCAGCACGAACAAGTCTCAAATCCGACTCAGCATCGCGGAATCCAACGTAGAACTTCCAATTATGCGGGTAAAACTTTAGCAGAAATAATAAGGTGTTGGTAGTTCACGTTTTCCAGGTTTAAGAATTAAAACAACCTCTGCACATTTCTTTTGCCATGGAAAAGACATAGTCTGAGCGTTCTATTAAAAAGCTTGACAATCATGCCGATTACCTTTTTCGTGTAGCACTTTAAGTGCAAACGAATTAATTCTGTCATTCTCCTCCTGCACTTCCGCAGCATTTATTTCAGCAATCGGAATGAGCAACTTATTCCTTCATTTGACGAGCAACATCCGAAAAATTCCTGACTGTCTCATGGGTAGATCCATCACTCAACTCGTTAGGAGTAAAAGTGTTTTGAAGGTGTGTGGCAAACACCTCGGCTTTCTTTGCATTGATCCTGCATCAATGGCATCTGCTTTTTAAAATTGGTGAGCATCTAAAAACCTAATATGAAATACATAATTTTTATGATGATTAACCTTATAAAACTCTCTACAGAAAGATAATAAGACTTGCTTCTAAAACAGTTGATCTACAAAAGCTGTTGAAACCAATAAGAAAGAGCTTAGTGCGGGTATAGCCGAATACGAGTACTTCAAACTCTTGTAATCAAAGCAGACGAAATACTTTAACATAGGTGTTGGCAAAACTTATATTAATCTAGTTGGGCCGATAAATGTGATATAAATATATATACATTTTTATATTATTCATATCAGGGCTAAGGGAAGTATTGATCCAATTCAATTCATTTTTGACACATATCTCCAGACTCACCGACAGTGGCGTAGCTACAACTTCGGGCGCCCGGGGCCAAGGATGTTCTGCCGCTCCCCTTTATCTACCTACCTACAAGTTTCATTAGGTGGTTCGAACAAAAGTGAATTTTTACAAAATATCTTCGGTATTAAGTTTATAAATTATAGGAACTAGAAGCCACGCAAACTCTGAAGTTCCAAAATTCTCACAATACGGTTTTTGAGAAAATTGATAATAAATTTACAAGGCATCTTATTAAAAGCCATAGAAAAAACCCATTTTAGCCCTACATCTTGTACACTTTTGCCACAATTGGTAGGAATTTTTGCCCGAATTGGAGTTTTTAGATAACATTTTTGAAAATTTGGAGAAATAAAAGTATTTGTTACATTCAAAGCATAGAGTAATTGTGAGAGTGACACGTTGCTAGACAAAGCTAGAAAAGTGCATTTTTAAGTTCTATCAAGAGTATTCGAGTAAAAATTAATAATTTTCATTGTTATTCAGATTATTACATTGTGAGTGTACAACTCTTTATCTTTTATAATAAATTTTGTAAAAAAATTTTTGAAAGTATTTTTCTGAATATTAAAAAACAGCGAAGATCGTTTTGCTGCCCCCAAGACGTTGCGCCCGGGGCGACGGCCCCCTTCACAATTCACCTCAAGTATGTGGCAGCAGACTTCAAGCAAAACTTAAATATACAAGGTGCATAATAAAATAATTAGGACTTTTTGAATCTAACGCCCCTGGTGGCGCCACCGACTGGTGCTATCTTTATCGATTGAGAATTTCAGTGACATTTCATTGATTGGAAGTGAAGTAATTGCGTTTTAAGTATCAGTATGTTTGTGTTATCGTTGCGAAAATGAGTTTCGAACAAAGAGCCAACATTACATTTTGTTTTAAAATCAGTAAAACTTCTACCGAAACGTTTCAATTGATGAAACAAGTTTATCACGATGATTGCATATCCCTAAGCAGAGTGCACGAGTAGTTTCAACGTTTTCAAAGTGGTCGTCAGGACATAAGTGACGATCAACATGTGGGCCAATCTAAATCCGTGATCACCGGAAAATCCATCGAAATTGTTTGTGAATTCATCAAAAATTTGCATAATTCATGATTGAATAATATGGAAATGGAATTGAACATCTCCAAGACTTCGGCTTATCGCATTTTGACCGAACATTTTGGCTTACGAAAGGTGTGCGCACGGTTTGTTCCACACAAATTGACTGACGACCAAAAGCTTCTCAAAATCCAACATTCGAAGGACATCGAAGGACCGATTATTTGACCAAAAACCACATTTTAACCATTAACCTCTCCTCGAATTCACTTGATATGGCTCCGTGCGATTTCCTTCTTTTTGGAAAAATGCATTTGCCCATGAAAGGAAAGCGTTATTGCAGAGGCCATTCAAAAGGAATGGAGCGTGAAAAAAGCTGTATTGAAGAAGAAAGATAATATTTTGAATAAAATAAATTAATTTTCCCGAAATTTGTTGTGTATTTTTTTTTAAGTCCTGTTTACTTTGGAACGCACCTTGTATAAAACAATAGAAGTTTAATGATGGCGGAAAATTTAACGAACAAACGTTTTGTATACTGTCAAAGCGTGACGTGAAAAAGCGCCAATTGCGCTTGCCATGCTAACGCCATAAATCACACACCAAATGGCAAGTGTGATACATATACATACAAATAACTATATACTATTTCTAAACCAGTTGGTACAGGGAGTTTCTTTTTTTCACGGAGTTACTTTATATGTACTTAAATTGGTTAACATTTCATAATATATACACCTATAAAATTCGCAAGTGCGTTAGCAGTAATGAGCTATGTCAAATTCTCGGTCTGCCTAATCGCCCAGCAGAGTAACCTTAGGTGCGTTTCGCATCACTTTTACTATAGTGGATAATGCACATCCAGAAAAGGCCGTACCGTGTGCATACAAGACACTATTGCTGATGTGGAGCAGAGTATTGAAAAATACCCGAATGAGTCTAACCGCCATGTCATCGTGAGAATCAATAAGAGCTGTGCCATGCTTTTTATAGAAGATTTGGTTTAAATGTCTTGCCTTTGGTACTTCTAAAAGCCAATTTGCGCAATAATTGATGCCGTAAGAACATCAAGCTCTTTTCACGCTAGGTGAATGGTCATAAAACGAGATGGCCACCGATCCCAATTTTCAGAAAAAAATTTTGTTCAGCGATGAAGCTTACTCTTGGTTGAATGGATACTTTACTAAAAAAAATTATCGTCTCATTATCCTACATCCTGAGAGAGTCAATGTTTGGTTTAATCTACGAGCAAAGGATGCCTTTGGACCATACTTTTTCAAAAAGAAGCTATTCAATGTGGAATGCTATAGAGCCATAATTAATTACATACTTTTTTGCCTCTACATCCCCTAGCCATGGGCAAACAATCAATTTATTAGATAGAATGTTTGGTGTGCACATTATTTCGGCCAGCTATATCGAGTTGTTCTTATAAGGATATTAAAATTAACGACCGTTTTTTAACAGCCGTTACTTTATTGCAGTCGCTTGTGCCTCCTATGTGGTATTAAGGGGTTAATAGGGTAATTTTTTATCAAACTTTTTTTTTTTGCATTTTCCGATCCTTTATATCCATAGAACTAATGTAGAAACCCACTTTACCACTGGAAGGAAACCAGAAATAATAATTAGGGGTATGTCATTTTTTCAACGTTTATGTCCATATACATATGTATGCTTTTTCAGTACCTCAAACTTTAATCGAGTTTTTCTCAAAACACACTTCTTTAACCTGTTAGACTTGATTCCGGTTGAACTACTCAACCGATTGGCTTAGTGTTTTTTTTTAACGTTCACAAATCGCCTGGCTATAGGTCCTATATTTTTTTTAATTTATTGACAATGTTATGACAAAATTTAAATAAATAAACATGGGGAAAATTTAAAAAAAATGTTAATTACCTTTTTATTTATCAAAATTTGTTCATGATTCTAGTAGGGACGATAACCATTCACGTACTTTTTAAGAATAATAAGAGTAAAAACGTATCTCATTCACTCAGCCATTTCTCCGACAGATATCGTCAAAAAACTCCGAAAAATTTGTTTTTACACTCCACGACATACCTAATGATATGTGAAAAAATTCTATTGTAGAATAAAAATTTCTATGAAAATAATGGTAAAAAACAGGCCAGATTACCCTACTGACCCCTTAAGCATATACATTATTTGTAATACATAGTCCATTCAAACATAAAAGCTAATGTCTGCAGGTTGATGTGCTCACAAGTGAAAGGTTATTTATCATTAATTTTTGGATTTTCTTTGCCTAAAATGTACAACCGATGTGCTTAGTCTACAAGTAATAGGTTTGATATAATGCAACGTACTTAATATCTCAGCAAACTTTTCTTTAAGCAGAAATAAGCTTCATAACTACTATACTACTACGAGTATAACTTGTGTATACGGTTGTTACCTGTGCTTGCTTGCTTGCTGTAACTAGGAAAGATTTGCATAAGTACTTAATGAAGCAGGCTTAACTCTAACGAAAGATGAAAACAAAAATACTGAAAACTTGGCATGAAAACCTCGAAGCCAATATAGGTATATACAATAAACATTATTTTATTGTTTTTGATTATTAAAACGGAAAACAAATCTCAATGGGTAAAGAAAGGAATTTTAATTTCAATTTTTTTAACCTAAATATATAAATCGAAATATGCTATTGGTTCACTTAATTTTACTTAAATTTTTCTTAATTTTTTCTTCTACTCTAATATCAGTTTCTATAAATAAGGAGAATCACAGGCAGGAAAGATCGTGGGCAAAATTTTAGATCAATGTTTCATGCCTACAGTTGGTGAGTGTGGCTGTTTACTAATTAAATCACAGTTACCAACATTCTACTAAAAATGTTAATCACATGTATTGTCTATGCAACATCTGTCACAATCACGCCGCAGACGGTGGAACGACTACTTACCACTGCTTCCGCCAACTGCTTTCAATTAAACTGCAACAACATGTAAATATCACATCAACGTTTCACAGCCAACTGCCAGATAACGGTGCCATTCACGTAACTACATCGGCTTGCTGTCGTTCCGTGAACGAATAAAGTAAAATGCCTATTTCCTCCATTAATTCCTTCCAATGCCTGCAAGCACGAATAAACAATATCCTATAGAATACTTACTAGTGCGTATATGCTATATGCGCATGCAATTGTATATTTGCATGTCAGCAGCAACATTTCACAATGGTTAACAGCTTGTTGTGTGCCAGCCTACCAGTTGCTGTTGTGGTAAGATTTTACTGCGCACATAGTATGTGTTGTGGGAGACATTGGTCAGCAATGTAGGCAACGAGTACTAAGTGAATACTAATAATCAATTGTTGTTAGTTTCTTATCGGCATCATGTTCAAACCGGGAAGCTTGCCGGAAAAGTTTAGTCAACTGCCCCAAAAAGCTTGCTAACGGCAATTATTAGAAACTGATGGACTAAAACAAAGCAAAAAAATATGAAACTCTAAGTTAGTACACAGCCATTGAATATCGCATGCCTTTGTTATTTTTCTAAGAATTCCTATGGCATTATTTAAGTTTTAACTCTATTTTATTCCGGATAGTATAACTTCAAAATTTGAATATGGTTTTCATTTTCCTGCAATGCCTCTTAATAAACGCTTTTTCATTACATCAATGTGGCGTTCAATTTTTCTTATTGAGAGTTTTACATTTGCGCATCCAATTTGCATTGCTTGCTTATACTGCATACTATACAAGGAGCGTTTCAAAGTAAACAGGACTTAAAAAAAAAAAAACAAAACAGA
>NC_065920.1:56401961-56480073 GCF_024586455.1 Bactrocera neohumeralis | reverse complement strand
TTTCAGTTTTTTTCCTTTTTTCCCCGCTGTGATTACTGTGAATTCGCCCCATCCCAAATTAGATACGATTCATCGGGGCATTTCTATTTTAATATTTCTCATAACTGATGTTCCCAGGTCGGGGTTTTGGGAATGGATCTCGTTGCCCCTGACTTTTTTCACTGTTTAGGGCTGTGCCGCACTGGGGGTGCCTTTCCTTCTGCTTTTTTCCCGGTGCTTTGTGTGACCGGAGTCTCCTTTAGGACTGTCTTTCTCCATTTTTTCTGTCTGTTTGGAGGGCGATGAGTACGGGGGATCTGAGTACCCTACTGCTTCTACGGAAGGCTGTCCCGTATTCCTCTTCTTGTCCATCTTTGTTCTGTTGTTCTTTTCGTTGTTGTTTCTGTTGTTGTTGCGGTGTGTTCATTTTTTTCTATTGGGTGTCCGCTGCAAGCCGCTATCTCCGCACGTTGTAACAGTCGCCCTGTGAACCCGGTTATCTGTACAAGCAGGAGGCCATTGGGCGAGGTTGACACAAGTCATATGGGAGCTTGTGTTCAGAGCCGGGTTCAGGCGCGCGAATCAGGAGCCTCGTCTCAACTGAACCTGTACGGCCAAAGAAATTTTGGCGACGTGAATTGAACGTACTTGAAGACCTGCCATGGTTTTAACGAGACGGAGGTGAGGGCAGTATTAGCCTGCCAGCCATTTCGATAAGATGTCACTCCTATCTACTGAGGTGGCAGAATACTGCCCCCCCAGCCCTTGTCAATCTGTTCCATATCGGTTTTCCAGTACACCATAATCAGCATCTTACTGGTCTCAATTCTGATGGGCTTTTGCCCAGGGGTTTTCGTCGTCTTCTGTTCCCTCGTCGCTTTGTGCCTCCCTCTCTTGGGTAGGTTCTCCCTCGGCAGCCCCGGTTGTGGACGCTTATTTTAAGGCGGCATCTTCTCGCCTCTTCGCGGAGGTTCATTGGGCGCGCGAGGCGTTTGAGCCGCCCTCCTCTCCTGCAGCTCTTGGTCAGGTACTGAGTATTACTATTCGCAGCTAACCTATTTAGCATAGGCCGTCCACTATACGCCAACTGTGACCCCGGTAGTAGCCTGAGCTCAGCCCTACCTCAGTTGCTCATGGAACGAAAACTGCAAGTCATAATAAATTCGTTTTTACTTTTCCTGTATTATGATTAACAATAAACTCTAAAATAATAATAGAAACCTTATTGGTGACTTTTCAGTTCAGAACTAATTTTCAAAAGAAGTCCATTTTCGACTCACAATTCCCCTTAAATCTAAAAAAATCCAGTTCAGCAGCCACAGAGCTGTAAGGCAAACTCATTACTTTGAAGCAAATTAAAAAAATGTCTCTGTCCAGTTTTATATTTTTCTTGGGTTTTAATGGGCCTACATTCCCAAACTTTTAATACTATCCAGATACAATAGGTTTGTTTTTTTTGCCATTTGAATTTTAGCTAAAATTTTCATAGTATACATATATCATGTTAAAATTAAGTTATTCTATTAAGGTTCTGTGAATTTAGTTCGTTTTATTTCATATTTTAATCGTTATTTTTAAAAACATTTAAAATCACTTAAAATTTTTAAAGAAATCATTGCTATTCCAGCAAACATGAAAAAATAATTGAAAGCTGCGATATTTGGTAATCGGCAGCAAAAGTTTCAACAATGATTGTTTCTGCGAAAGGACTCTTAAAGCTACGACCATCAGCAGTAATTCGTTTGCTTATGTTATAAATTTGTTTTTAGTAATTTTAAGTTTTCTGAATATATGGGCTATTGGCTCAATAACGATGAGGAAAACCACTCTTCCTATGCACAAAACCAAATCAATTTAAGTGAATCTGCTCCGCTCTTTATTTAAAATGTATTACATGTACATGAGCTAATACACACACATATATAGAAAAATATCAAGACAAACGCCATACTAAAATTCTTTAATTTTCTTTTATGAACTCTTTAAAAAAATCTTCTAAACAACTATGAAATTGTTTACTTTTACCACACAAAAGGTTAAAAATACCTATGCGAATGGTAAAAATAGCAATAGATATCCCTGTGCCATGTGTCACCCAATTCTACACATTTTATACAAATTGCAATTTGTTAGAAAAACAAAAAAATAAATGTTGATATTTAACATTGAAAAAATAAATGTTAAAATATTTACTATTCTTACATCAATTGAGCAAAAAAATTGCATAAAATATTAATATTATTCACAAAATTGAATTGTAATCAAAAATGAATTTCTTAAATATTTTTATCTTATTATTGAAAAAAAAAACGAACTGCTGGTAGCATATTTTTTTATATAATACATTAATGCATAAGCAATTTAATCTGCTAATCAAAAAACATATTTTACGAGCGAAAAAAGACAGAATTTGTTTCAAGTGAGAGCAAGAGGCTGAATATGTTCCCTTTGAAATCCATAAATATATTAGCTTTTATTTTCCCTTTACGGGAAAATTTTAAGTTAGGAAATATTTTGCAACATGAATTTAGTTAGATAACTTTTTTATCTATCATTACGTAAGAAGTCATTTTTTTATATAATATAATTAATATAAGTATAATCAGTATTTAATCTGCTATTCTAAAAATATATTTTATGAGCGAAAAAAGAGAGAACTTGTTTGAAGTGAGAGCAAGGGACTGAATATGTTCCCTTTGAAGTATAAGTATAAGTATAAGTATAAGTATAATTATAAGTATAAGTATAAGTATAAATATTAATATAAGTATAAGTATAAGTATAAGTATAAGTATAAGTATAAGTATAAGTATAAGTATAAGTATAAGTATAAGTATAAGTATAAGTATAAGTATAAGTATAAGTATAAGTATAAGTATAAGTATAAGTATAAGTATAAGTATAAGTATAAGTATAAGTATAAGTATAAGTATAAGTATAAGTATAAGTATAAGTATAAGTATAAGTATAAGTATAAGTATAAGTATAAGTATAAGTGTAAGTATAAATTAAAGAGCTAAGTATTACTAAAGATTTCATTAGGCGGAGAATGTCGATATGAAATTGAATTTCAAGAAATTTAAGAAAAAATGTATTGGTTACTTGAAAGTGAAACTAATAATTTCGGACTTGAAATATTTTATACAATTTTTGTTCTATAAGCTAGCCCAATATATCGCATGCATGCTTGCTATCAATTTCAGTTTCATTTGTTTAATCTATCCACTTTGTTTCATTTTAAATCATGAAAAATAGAACATGAGTAAAAATGTGGAGTCAAGCAGCAAAGAAGAAACTGAAAAGCCAACTAAAACGTGCATGTTGAGAATAAAAACGAGTACTTAATGTCAACATTCTCTATCTGACCACGCTCCTTTAATGTAAGTAACCTACTAACCCATAAGAGACTTATTTATACCGTATTTCAACATCGTTTAAATGAGTTCACCCTGCCCCCACTCTACCCGGGAAAATTGGCGCACCCTAATAAAACACAGCTCAATTCACCATCTGATGACACCATACTAATACATTACAACTCAACACAACTCACCACACTTCTACATCCATCAACCCACTCAACAAAAAGGATGGGCAAAAGGGAAAGCAGACACAATTCGATCTACACTTCGTCACATTCGTTCATATTACATTCGCTTTTACACTGCCTCTTGCCTACGCTACTCTACCGCGATTCTACATTGTGATCTCGATACGTGGAAACTCGATCGACAGCACCAACAAATCATCTTCGGCTTTGGATTCTCGCCGTCCCGCTTGTTGACATTTTTGACAAATAAATTTACAACATTTTATAATTTATAATTGTGAAAATAAAATCAAAATTTATTTTTATTTAAGAGCGTGTGCTCTATATAAATTTCGTATCTTAATTGTTCAAACATTTATAAAGTTACTTGGCGCAAAATCATTGACCTGTGTGTGCTTATATAACTAGCTTTCAACAAGTATATGCAATAAACTCTGAGAATGGTCCGACAACTGCCATTACGTACCGGTGTGTTCATGCACATCAAGCCTAATCAAGTCAATCAGTATGAAGCAATAACACTACATCAAAGCAACTGACCGACCGACAAGCTGCACAAAGGAATACCAAATTAATTAAAATAAGGGCTAAAAAAATCCCTTGTTTCCCAAAAAAGGAAAAAGACAACATACATAATCTATTTTAATAAAATATTTTTTACTTTTTGATTTTAAAGAAGTTTTTTAACTTGTTTAAAAAATTGCTTTTAAACCTTTCCCAAAAACCCAAGCAAGTTTTTACAAAGTTCACCCCATTTTTGCAATTTTCCCCTTTTTACCAACTCAACCCTTTTAAATTATGACAAATGCAACTTATGAAAAGCTTTTTGGGCCCTTTTTTAATTTTATCGGAGACACTTGTTTTCCCTTGGGTTCCCCTTTTAGTTTATTCAGTTCTTTCCCTTTTTAATTTTTTAAGGAAAAAACGGGTTTGGGAAAAAATAATAACCACTTTTTTTAATTTTTGGGAAATTTTTTAATAATGTTAATAATATAATTTTTTTTATTTAAAGAAATTTGCCGAAAAGAAACTTTATATATTTATATAATCCCTTCATCCATTTGGGGTTCCCCTTTAAACCAAAATAATTACTAAATTTAAAAGATTTTTAAATTAGATTTTTTTCTAAACAACGGGAAAACATTTGCGGCGCTTTTGAAAAAGGTCATCAATAAGGTAAATTAAAGGTTTTTTTAAAAAAAGGGATTTTTTCCCCGGGGCACTTAAAAAATTAAAATTTAAATTTTTTCTTTATTTGAACGTTAACATTAAAACCACCAACCATTACTTGTTTATAAGAGGGGAAAAACCATGCGCCTGGCTTGTGGTGGTTATTTCAATAATATTTTTTTTTTTTAAAAGGTTTATATATTGTGGTCAAAAAAGTTTTCGTTTTTTTGTCAAATTTTTGGGCCAGCCCCCCTTTTTTTTAAAAAAAAAATTTTGGGGGGGGGTTTTTTTTTTAAATTTTTAAATAAAAAAAAATTTTTAATTTTTTTTTTTTAAAAAAAAAAGGGAAAACCCCCCAAAACCCCCCAAAAAATTTTAACTTACAAACCCCTTTAAAAAAATTTAAAAGTTTAAAAAAAAAAAAGGGCCCCCAAATTTCAAAAATTTTCATTTTATTTAAATTTAAAAAAAAAAAAAAAAGGGAATTTTAAAAAAAAAAAAAATTTTTTTTAAAATTTTAAAAAAAATTTTTTTTCCCTTTTTTAAAAAAAAAAAAAGGGGCCCCAAAAAAAAAATTTTTTTTTTTAAAAAAAAAACCCATTAGCAACTTTTTAAAAATTTTCCCCCCAAAAAAAAAAATTTTTTGGGTTTTTTAAAAATTTTTTTAAAAAAAATTTGGTTTTTTTAAAATTTTTAAAACCCCTTAAAAATAATCCCAAAAAAAATTTTTTTTCCCGGGGGCCCCCTCAAAATTTTTTTTTAATTTTTCCCTTTTTTTGGGAAAAAAAAAAAAGGGGTTTAAAAAACCCCAAAAAAAGGGTTTTTTTTGGGGGGGTTTAAATTTTCCCTTTTTTTTTCAAATTTTAAAAATTTAAAAATTTGGGGTTTTTTAAAAAAATTTTTTTAATTGGGGGCCCCTTTTTTCCAACCCCCCCTTTTTTCCCCCCCCTTTTTTGTTTTTTTTTTTTCCCCTTTTTTTTTTAAATTTTTTGTTTTTAACCAAATTTTAAAAAAAAGGGGGGGGGGGGGCCCCCCTTTTCCAATTTTTTTTAAAAATTAAAAAAATAAAAAAATTTTAAAAAAAATTTTTTTTTTAAAAAATTAAAAAAAAAAAAACTTTTCCCCAAAAAAATTTTTCCCTTAAAAACCTTTTCCCTTTTAAATTTTTTTTTTTTTTTAAAATTTTAAATTTTTTTTTTTTTTTGGGGGGGGGGGTTTTTTTTTTCCTTTGTTTTTTTTTAAAAAAACCCCCCTTTCCCTTTTTTTTTTTTTTTTGGGGGGGAAAAAAAAAAAAACAAATCCAAAAAAACCCCCTTTTTAAATTTTTTAAAACCCCTTTTCTTGGGTTTTTAATTTTCCCCCTTTTAAAAAAAAAAAAAAATTTTTCCCAAAAAACCGGGGGGGAAAAACCCAAAAAAATTTTTTTAAAAAATTTTTAAAAAATTAAAGGGGAAAATTTTTTTTTTTTTAAAAAAAAAAAAACCCCCGGGTTTAAAAATAAAAAAAACCCCCCCCAAAAAAAAAAAAATTTTCCCAAAAAAAAATTTTTTTTTTTTTTTAAAAAAAAAATTTTTTTTTTTAAAAAAAATTATTTTTTTTTAAAAAATATAATGTTTTTAAATTTTTTTTTTGCTCCCCAAAAAATTATTTTTTTCCTTTTTTTTTTTTTTTTTTTTTTTTTTTTTAAAAAAAAACCCAAAAATTTTAAAAACAAATTTTTTTTTTTTTTTAATTTTAAAAAAAATTTTTTTCCCCCCAAAAATTTTTTAAAACCCCCCAAAAAAAAAGGGTTTAAAAAAAAAAGGGGGAAAAAAACCCCCCTTTTGTTTTAAAAAAAAAAAAAGGTTTTTGTGGTTAAATTAAACAAATTTTTTTAAAAAAAAAAAAAATTTTTTTTTTTTTTGACATTTTGTGTGTATGTGCCTATGCTATCGGCTTCTGGCTGGAATGCATGTATTTCGCCAATAAATTACTTTCGTTTCTAAGCGAGTTAGACACGCTAGTGTAATGTAACGCAATTACCAGCTTATGTGTAGAAAATTTTCTTTATATGACCTTATGGCCAGAAATTGTCCAAATCCAAAAACTATCGGAAAAATTTATTGATTGTGGTTTCACTTTTCTTAGGCCCCAATGATCTTTCCCAATGGTTTTCGCTGATCCTTCCGATATGCCAGTAAGATCTCTGACTGTTACTCATCGATGGATGTGGTTCGCCGTCGATCCTTTTTGACTAATTTATAGCATCCAAAAAAAATCTGAAGAAAAACCCGAAGACCCTTTCCAATATTCTGAACGAACAGAACAGAAATTTGATTCCGCACACAAAATTAATTGGAACTTCTTTGTTGAATAATTTCACTCATCATAAAAGTCGCCAAATGCACTTTATACCTGCAGCTAGAATTATTTCCTTCAAGAGTAGATTGAGGATAGGGAGTCGCCTTTTTTAAGACCTCGTTTGGTATCGAACGGTTCGGAGAGGTCTTTTCCGATTCTGACGGAGCTTTTGGTATTGCTCAACGTCAGTTTACACAGCCATATTAGTTTTTCGGAGATGCCAAATTCAGATATAGCGGCATTAAGGCATCTCTTTTTCGTGCTGTCAAAAGCAGCTTTGAAATCGACGAAGATATGTGTGTCGGTCCTCTTTTCATGGGTCTTTTCCAAGATTTAGCGCATGGTTAATATCTGGTCGGTTGTTGATTAATCCAGGCTTAAAAACACAGCGCTAAGGTTCAATCAGTTTTTTGACGGCGGGCCTTAATATTTTACCAAGTACGCTAGATAGAACCTTATATGTACGCGTTGTTGAGGAGACTTATCCCACGGTACTCCGATTTGTTTTCGTCCGACCATATTCTGAAAACAAGACTCTGAATCCACGCCATCGTCGTCGAATGGGGAATCGGGTTCACCGTGTCTTACCGTTTTGCGTTCTCTGCCACTCAGCAGGTTGGAGAGGTGTTCCCTCCATAATTTGATATGCCTTGGGCATCGGTTCCTACATCACCTTTGGGGGCTCTACAAGAGTATGCTCAGGTCTTAAAACTTTCTGTTAGTCGCCACACTTTTCGTGGAATTTTTGAGCATACCCCTTTCGGCCAGCTTACAAATCCATATGTAAGAGAATCAATTCTGGCTATTTACAAGTAAATGGCGCTCAGAAAACATTTCTCACTTGCATGAACTCCTACAGAATCTTCATATTCCCGATAAAAAGGACTACATAAGAGAAGTATTTGATTTTCAAAAAAAAATGTTACTAATCCCTAATTCAGTTGTTGAAATAATCTTAAATGAAAAACTGAATTAAAGGCTTTGATTTTGTGTTCTAAGATACATAAGTATAGATTTCTTCGCCTTCAAACAAACTGTGGTTCGTAGAATAAAATCAGATATCATAACAAGGGCTTATTATGCTATATTAAAGAAATAACAAGTTATTAAAATTACTGATATGAACAGTTATTTTTAAGTGATCAGGGTGACGATATAGTTATGTAGAGTTAGAGTTGAAATCCGGATGTCTGTCTGTCCGTCCGTCTGTCTGTCCGTCTGTCCGTCCGTCCGCCTGTCTGTCCGTCCGTGCAAGCTGTAACTTGAGTAAAAATTGAGATATCAATGGGCAAAATCGGCCTACTGCCACGCCCACAAAATGGCGGAAACCGAAAACCTATAAAGTGTCATAACTAAGCCATAAATAAAGATATTAGAGTGAAATTTGGCACAAAGGATCGCATTAGGAAGGGGCATATTTGGACGTAATGTTTTTGGAAAAGTGGGCGTAGCCCCGCCCCTACTAAGTTTTTTGTACATATCTCGGGAACTACTATAGCTATGTCAACCAAACTCTATAGAGTCGTTTCCTTCAGGCATTTCCATATACAGTTCAAAAATGGAAGAAATCGGATAATAACCACGCCCACCTCCCATACGAAGGTTATGTTGAAAATCACTAAAAGTGCGACTAACAAAAAACGTCAGAAAATTTTACGGAAGAAATGGCAGAAGGAAGCTGCACCCAGGCTTATTTTAAAAATTGAAAATGGGCGTGGCGTCGCCCACTTCTGGACCAAAAACCATAACTCAGGAACTACTTCACCGATTTCAATGAAATTCGGTATATAATATTTTCTTAACACCCTGATGACACGTACAAAATATGGGTGAAATGGGTTCACAACCACGACTTCCTTTAAGCGTATGCCATATTAGTCTAAGAATGAATACAGTGGCACAAAATATTTTGTGAAAGTATCACAACTATTTGGTCTCTAAGTGACAACTGCGACACGCACAGCCTCTTATGGCAAACAGTGCCAACTTAACAACTCACTTACTAAAGAACAAAACATACACATAATCTGTGCAAGGTACATTTTTAAAATAGATACATCTTTTCTGCCACAACATTTCAGTACAAATGAAATTCTGTCCTATGCCAAAATTAAAAATGTCACTTTGAGAAGGAGGGAACAAGGTTGATAAACCGCTGAGTCGACATTGACATGTAAAATTGTATTGTGGTGCATAAGTAGATACTAGGGTAGTTTTTCAAAATAAATTTTCAATTTTTGGAAGTGCTCACTGCTAGAAATGTGCCATTTAGTATAAAAATACAATTATGACGGTTTCAGCTCAATCGGATTTTGCCTCCCCGTGCCGAAAAGGCCTTGAAGTTTGATAAAATTGCCATTTTTCGCGAAAAAGCGTTATTTTTCGACTTTAACTTATGACTGATTCCACCTATTACAATAAATTTATTATCAAATGAAAGGTAATTGTGTTGAAATTAAAGTCTATTATAATACATTTTCTTTAAAAATACATGGTTTGGAAGATATTTAACCTTTAATGGACCAAGCTCGTGTCAAATGCCTTAGTATAGTTCTTCGCAGTAACACTCGAGGTTCTCCACGATTTTTGAAACTATCCTTACCTTAACCATAAACAATGCATACACTGAAGTCCTTTATTTTGTTATAATAGAAAATGCTAGAAATTAGAAAAATCTTTTAGTTATATATTGTATTTTCAGTTTTCGTACATTAATTGATACAATATTTAACAAAAAGATAAGACGATGGAAACAAATCTATTTAAAAAATAAACATATAGAAAATAAAATTCATACTAAAAACAAAAATTATAAAAAATTTATCAATTTATTTATATATTATTATTTCCAATATCATTCATCAGATAAGGGTAGAGAAAGGGTACTTTTGGAAGTATCAGGGTAAAGCCGACGACAATCCGCTACCACCTGAAGCGGGAATTGTTTTTGCTCCTCATCTTTTGTAACAATACTATTGAAGTCTTGAATTAACTTAACCCCTCTCTCTGCCGTGTCGTTTACTACCTTTATACTCCTAACAAAACTTTGAAGTTTCAAAAAGTCTTTATTTTCGGACCATTTCTTGGGGTCCTCTGTCAAAAATCAGTTTTGACTTTGAAATATTCGAAAAGGGCCAGGCTTTGATCCGAAACAAAGTTCTGAAGCGAAATATTTTTAAATAGGTTTACAGCTTCAGTTTCAGAAACTTGCACCCTCATTATCCTTGAAGACCGTTCTTCTTCTGTTAAATTCCTGTACGATAAAATCTTTTTTGCCATTTTTCTTTTTATTTCATTTGAAACATTTTTGTCAAATAAGCTAAGGCAAATCAGTTCCAGGTTCAGATACCACAGGTGAAGTAAATATTTTCCCAATACCTTTTCTGATACACCTTGAACAATACGTCTGTACTTTATTACATTCTGAACAAATTGTAAATCATTACTAGGTGCACTTATTGCATTTGAAGCTTGACGCCACATCTTCACATACAAATTAACAATAAATAAACAAATAGCTTTTAGTGAACTGAACTCCTCTTCGGACATAGAAAACTGTTCTCTAAAAATGAACATTTTCAGAGAGTAAATGGCTTTTGCCATCCAACGGGCGTGATGATAAGCACCAGGAGTGTTAAACGAAACATCGTGAGAAGGGACTTTTCCTAATAATATTAAACATAACTTAATAAGTTTTAAGTAATCATCCCTCGGCTGTTTTTCAGTTAACTGAAAGAGAAGAAATTCCGAAACCTCTTTTTCGAACTCTTTCACTGACTTCTTTACCGAATCATCCTGTACCCCTTCAATGTATTTAGGCTGATCTATGTTAGGCCAATGTATTTGAAATCTTCTAAAAATGTCAGGTTGGGGAACAGTCGTTGATCCCATTTTGTACTCAAATACTGACCGTAAAACGACTTCTAAAATGTGATGGCGGCAGGTTAAGTACAACAAACTTTTACCTAGCTGTTTTTCTAACAAGGTGCATGCTCCTTTCATTCGTCCTGTGTTGGAAGCCGTCGTATCAAAACACATACCAACAATTTTATCGCCAATATCCCATTCTTCTAGACTACCGCTAACAGCTTCTGCTTGACTGGCGCCTGTGGAATTTTCTAATTCTGGGACCCCCAATAGTTGCTCATAGTCTCCTTTGCTTACCAAGATTGCCAACCGTTCAGCACATTCTTTCTGAAAAAGGTTTGGTAAAAGTTTTCCATCCCAATGAACAACAATACCCTCTACGTCTGAGTTTTCAAACCTCGCCTTGATTTTCTGGGCCCGTTGACTTCGAAAAGATATTCTGCGTTTTCTTAAAGCACTTCTACTAAGTGCAAATTCCTCGACATTACAGCCCAGACTTTCAGCTATTGCGAAAATTATTCGCACAGCATTTCTATCAGAAATTTTGCACCTATCTAGCAAAATTGATAATTTTCCGTCATTACTTCTTTATAACCACGACTGTATTTCCTTTTTTTACTCGCTGTCTCCGCTTTGCTGGCTTTTTCATCATCGGTAAATACTTCGTCCGAGGTGATTTCTTCCACTTCTGATTCAGAAGACAATGAGATGTCTCGTACATTTTCTGTTGCAATAAAAAAAGGAAAGAAAATGTATGGATTTTGGGAGAAAAATACTGTTGATGTTGGTAACAAATAGGAACGAATAAAGGCTATAGCTTCTAAGAGCCAGCATTTTATTACCTATTTAAGTATGGGTTTGAGTATCTAATTCAGTGGTCGGCAAAAGTTAAACTGTGACTGTGTTGGTGAGCACATGCGAACTGCTCCGCATGAGCATCCCAGTCGGAAATTGCGTGAATTGAAAAAAAAAAGTTATCACTTATTGCGTTTCAATGAAAACATAAAAAAAGGTATTGCGTATACAATGTACATACGTGCATAGAAACAAACTTAAATAAAACATTCAAAAATTCATTTGGATTTATGTATGTTATGTAACATACATAGTTACATACATAAAAATATAATAAAAATTATAAAAATAACTTGCATTTGCCTGCTTCAAATTCCGAAAATATATGTAAATATACGTTATGATATTTCTGTGAAAAAATTATCAATAATATTATTTTTAGGGCAGTTTCTTATTAAAAGAATGTATTTTAAATGCGCTGAGGTCAGTTTGTTGCGTTGAAAAAGTGATAAACACAAATAAGAAATTCTTTTTACATGAGGATAAAATGATTCATCCAAATGTTTTTAATGTCTTAAAACACAAAATGCATAGCATTTCACCAAAAGCATTTTCAAGCATAAAGTATGTCTCGCAAGGCATCTTTGCATTTAAGAAACAAAGCGCAACAGTCAAGCACGATGTTGATTCGTTGCTGTCTCGCCAACGACTAAACGATAGAGCGTAAGAATACGTGTGAAGTGAGAGGGCATAATTGTGCTATGAAATGCCGACCACTGATCTAATTATACCCTGAACAGGGTATATTAAGTTTGTCACGAAGTTTGTAACACCCAGAAGGAATCGTCGGAGACCCAATAAAGTATATATATAAATGATCAGTATGTCGAGCTGAGTCGATTTAGCCATGTCCGTCTGTCTGTCTGTCCGTCTGTCCGTCTGTCTGTATATATACGAACTAGTCTCTCAGTTTTTAAGATATCTTTTTGAAATTTTGCAAACGTCATTTTCTCTTCCAGAAGCTGCTCATTTGTCGGAACGGCCGATATCGGGCCACTATAACATATAGCTGCCATACAAACTGAACGATCGGAATCAAATGCTTGTATGGTAAACTTTCACATTTGAAAAGATGTATTCACGAAATTTGGTGTATGTTATTTTTTAAGGCAACAATGTATACTCTAAAAAACTTGTTTAGAACGGATTACTATCGCATATAGCTTCCATACAAACTGAACACATAGTTACTAACAGAAATGCACCTGTGAAGGGTATTTAGCTTCGGTGCAACCGAAGTTAACGTTTTTCTTGTTTTTAAGTAAAATTGGGCAACTATACTATAAACTTACCAGCGCTTACTGGTGAAATCTGTCGCCATCGCCGCTCTTCTACTTTTGCTTTTCTTGCTTCTCTTCTTTGTTCAGCTAGAGCTGTATTCATATCGATACCTTCCATATGGCCTGGACGTCCTTTCATTCTCTGATATGTCAAAAAATTTAATATCTTCCTGATTAGACATTTTTGAAATGGCATCTTCCACCGCTACATCAAAAAGATCGGACAGTTTGGATGTGAATGCGAGATTTTTTTCCTCTTGACGTTTTGTCTTCAATCTTGAACACTTCTGAAGTGCCCTCCATTCGTTATATAATTTTTCGACTTTGCGAACAGCATTTTTTGTAATTGATAATGTATTCTAGCTTTCTCCCAGAACACAAGAACTTCCGTCAGAGTGAGTTTTGCGGCATCACTAAAAGGTAATCCAACTTCACGAATGTTGTAAAACAATGACTTTAACACTTGATGATTAGATGGCAGTTTACTCCCGATTATTTGATGAGATGAATATCCAATTAAATAAATTAGGGTTTTAGATCGAACACGAACATTAGATGAGGTAGTACCCATTTGAATTTAATTGTAAACTATGTATGTAATATCTTGCACTTTCTAATATCGAACTGTTCACTTAGCACAACAAACTTTAAAATAACATTTCTCATTCCTAGAAGTGAGTACACACAAATTTCAGAAAAAAAATTCACCTCTATTCACTAAAACCACCCTAGTAGATACGTTTACAAACTGAAAGGCGAGAATGTACGTAACTAGCTTGTATTTGCATGCTTCTAATATAACACATACTATATATACACACAAGTGGTCCTTTAGAATTGTTTCGAAAACTATTTAAACAAAGTCAATGCGTCTGCGCATATGCTAGGTACAAAGGATCAAGCCCACATTTGACATTAGAATCTGTATGGCAAAGCAACAAATTTATACGGAAGGTTTAATTAAATTCCAACTCCTTACAAACAAGTTCGTCTGAACAGAAAGTTTTCGGTTACATTATTTATTAATTCCAGTTGAATTGAATTTAAGGAATATTTTTTTACATTACTGTGCAACTATTTCGCAAAATGAAATTCTAATATGTGGAATATGGATCGTAAGTAGAAAGAAATTTTACTACTTGCTTTCAGAAATTAAAAGTTTTACTTAATAGTTTCACGTAGCATAGTTGAACGGGACGTATGAGTGACATTATTCAGACAGATGGTAATATATAGAGTAGTCGAAAAAGTATTTTCATATTTCAAATCAAACTTCAATTTATTTTTTTATATTTATAATAAACTATAATGAATCAAATAAGTACCATTTTGGTTAACAACTTTTTGACATTTTTCCGCTAGAGACATTATTCTATCAGTGCAAGACTTTTCTGGTTTCTCGGCGAAAAACTGCAACAAGTAATTTTCACACGCTTCTCTTGAAGCACACTTTACTCCATTAGGGGGTGTGGTAGACCGATTGTGCAAGGTCAGGGCCAAGCTCTCGCAGCTTTTAGCGAATCATGAAAGATGTGCGTGGTCTAGCGTTGTCCTGATGGAAGACGAAACCCTTTCTGTTGATCAATTCTGGCCGTTTTTTCGATTGCTTGCTTCAATCTCATCAGTTTTAGACAGCAAAATGTAGAATCAATGGTTCGATTAGGCTGGAGCAGTTCATAGTGCGTGATTCCTTTCCAATCCCACAAAACACTCAGCATAACCATTAGAAGCGTCAATACTGGCTTTACGACAATTTGTTGAGCTTCACCACGCTTGGACCATAATTTTTTCGCACATTATTGTCGTATTTGATTCACTTTTCGTCTCTTTGTACCATTCGCTTCAGTAATGGTTTCATTTCATTTCGTTTCAGCAAAGAATCGCAGATGTTAATTCGGTGCATTAAATTTTTCACAGGCAATTCATATGGTAGCCAAACATCGAGCTTCTTTTTGTAGTCAGCCATTTTTAAATGGTTCAAAAGCGTCAGTTTTACTTTGAGTAAGGCTTAAGTCTATTTAAATACTTATGCATCACACACATATTAATATAAGACCATAAAAAGCCCAATGGCTCTGACATTTAATTCAATTTTACTGTGTTAACAAAACTCACAAGTATGAAATGTGCGCTCCACACCAACATACGCCCTCACTAAAACTATCGTTAAAATTCGCGCACATACAGATACGTTCATTTGCGTGCGGATGGGCACACATATTCAGACAAAATATCAGCCCGCAGAATTTGCTTTGTGCCAATTTGATTTGCTCGTTAAAATTTGACATATTGTTGCGAGAAATGTGACGATGACGTTGGTGGTGCCTACGATGTTATTGGTGGATGTAGTATTGGCAAAATCGGTGGTAGTGCCAATTATATTTCCGTTCAGTTTTGCAATTACAATGCATGTCTGTTGAATTGGATTGCGTTGCACACTTTTTGGCGTTCCACCGTGCTTGATAAGCCATGGCGAATAACGCCCATTAAAAGCAATTTAATCTTCGCTGTTATTATGTTAAATAAACATTATGTGTTGACTCTGCAGGCTTGCAATTAATGAAATTCTGGTAATTTTCCCGAACAAAGCCAAGTGAAACTATTGAAATGTTGAACATTTTAAAAATTGTTTTAATGTGAATAAATGCATAGCAATCCTGATGAATAGGCGCTCAATAAACATACAAGTATGTGCGTGCAGGTGTTTACGATTACATATTCGGCGCGCATTTCGGCAAAATGATGCTACCAATAATAAGGTAGAAAGTAAGCTGGCGTGCTTTTGGTTATATGTGAAAACTATTTACCCAAACGTGCGAGAATGAAATCATATTTGCACCTTTGAAATATTATGGTAATACTAGAAAACTGTGCGAGCTTTCGTCCAGCGTAAACACCTAAAATTAGGCAACACTTCGAATAAGATATTATCTGGTTTTATTACAAGCTATATCGCAGGACGCTGGCGCGCTGTTGTTAAGTCGGCTATAATCGCGTTAGCGGTGTCTACGCCAATTAAGAAGAAGATATCGCAGGATATTTTGCATTATAATGGATACAATTAAATATTGCATATCTAGTTTCAGATCTATTCAGTGGGTATTTGGTTTCGTGATTGTATGTACATTTATTTAAGTACATAGGTACACTTCATGTTTTAAGCAATTCAACGATACCTATTCATTTTATTTTGGGTTTTGTTGCTGCCGACGGATAAAGGTTGGTTGAAAAAATATTGTGAAAAGTTGTTGTTACAATAGATTTAAATATGCATTAATATGCAATTTTGGAATCGGAAAAACCATTAATATGAAGAAGTTCTCTGTTTAACAAATATCAAAAAACCTGTAAAAAAGAACACCAAATATTTTTGTCTGAAAAAAATTTTTTTAACGAGCTAAATGACAGAACTGTCATGATATTTGATTATAGTTCAATTCACTTTACCCGTAACCTCCCGGAGTCTTTGTCCTTCACTGTTAATGTTAACATATAAATTACTTAAAAGTAACAAGAAAAGCCCTTGGCTCCGATTAAAATGAAACTATAATACCTTTCAATAATACAACAATTCCTTAGAAGACTTTTATTTTAACGGTTTCTTTGTATGAAAGCTATATAAATTCTATAATAAACCAAACAGAACAATTTCTTTGGAGATTGCGTGACTGTCTTAGACAATACCAGACAATTCTTAAACATATGTCCTCAAAGCAAAAAGCTTTACATACAAGCCCTTGATTCCGATCGTTCAGCTTGTAAGACAGCTATTTGCTTTAGTTTTCCAAAAATTCAGCAACTTCGAGGTTAGAGAGGTATGAGTGAAAAATCGGTATCTCAGAAATTGAGGGACTAGTTCTCATACTTATTAAATAGGTGAACAACTAAACTTTACTTAGGTAAATTTTTTTCTAATTTTTTATGAATGAAAAAAAAAACAGATCACATCCGATTTTTTGCATACGTATAAAGAGGTATTATTGAACTATAAAACAAAAATTATTTTATGCAGAAAAAAAAATAAATAAATGGCGGAAATATCAACAATTTCGTTGATTGACATTTTTTTCCGGCCGTCAACTTCCTGGCTAGACTTCTTATTTGCAACGAAAAAAGTAAAATTTTTTTAATCTGGAAGTTTTATAAAGTGCGTAGTAGAGGGGTTTATAAAACTTTGAAAAATTGGAGATGTCAGCCTGGATTTTGTAAAAAGTGTAATTTTTACCTGTTTTTTCCGACATCAAAATAGTTAAACAGCAGCCAAAATGCCATTTTTCTCGGAAAAGCGCTCTATCACGCACTTGTATAAAATTGTCTATAAAATACGCTTTAACTAAAGTAAATCGGTTAAATAATTCACTCGCAATTTTGACGGCCGCATGAAAAAAGTTAATTTCGAGGAAACGAGCCTCAAAGTTCTCCGGTGTATAGACCGCAGAATGAAGTGCAATGGTTCTGGGACCTATTTTTTCGGAAATATTCGGAGTTAACCAATAAAACTTCGGAACTGTTATTTTGAATAGTTTTTCAATTGATTAGAGCGAAAAAAATGTTAATTTTTCTTTAATTCTAAAGCTATACAACCCCACCCTTAAATTGTGGTATTGTGGTAAGGTAAAATCAAACAACGCCAAGGACACATCTACAAAACTACTAAAAGTTCCACATAAACTAATTTTTCTACAATTCAATCAGCACCATTCAAGCAAATATATTCAATTGGTCGTGAGGGAAAGCAAAATTTAGCAGCTAGTCAACCAAGTCAAAATCCTTCCGCTCAACCTAAATAACAAACAGTTTTTGCAACAAAATCGAAAAAATAACAACAAGAGCAGGTATAAAATAAAATTTGAACTCTGTTCACGTAGCTTTACTGAATAGTTGTGCACCGAATTATTTATTATTCACACAAAATACCAATACATGCAAATGTGTTTGTGAATTAGAGATAGCAATCGTTGTTGTTCGCTGCTACTTATTATTATACTCTTGCAACATGTTGCTCAGAGTATAATAGTTTTGTTCACCTAACAATTGTATGTATCACCTAAAAATAATCGAGTTAGATATGGGGTTATGCATAATATAAATGATCAGATTGACGAAACGAGTTGAAATCCGGTACCTTAAGGTGACTGACTTTGATTCGTGAAAGTTGCAAGCATATAAATTAATCGGTTTCACCCGAACTTAGCCCTTCCAGACTTGTTTCAGCATAAAATTCCTCAGTCACACTCACTTCTTTCTAGCGATAGTAGGAAGCTTTTATGGAACTATTAAATTTGACATTATTGTTTATTATTTGTATTGCTGCAATAGTAAGAATACATATTCTTTGGCTGAACTCACTCAAAAATACATACCAAAAAGTAAAAACGCATACAATGGCGTAACAGCTCACACACACAGATGACTAAACATGCGAAAAGTTTAGAAATGTCAGCGTGTAAACTGTTCGCATTGAGCCACAAAACACCAATACATGCAAATATTTTTGTTGTTTGGAGATATAAATCGTTGTTGTTTCTATTTGCTTTTTTTTGTTGCTCAGAGTAATGTTATCAAAACAATTGTATGTATCACCTAAAAATAATCGAGTTAGATATATAGGGTTATGGCATATAAATGATCGCGAAATTTAATTGCCTGACTTTGATTCGTGAAAGTTGCAAGCATATAAATAAATCGGTTTCACCCGAACTTAGCCCTTCCAGATTTATTTCAGCGTAATATTCCTCAGTCACACTCACTTCTTTCTGGCGATAGTAGGAAGCTTTTATGGAGCTATTAAATTTGACAGCAGGCGCTGTTGTTTCTATTATTGTTTATTATTTGTATTGCTACAATAGTAAGAATACACATTCCTTGGCTGAACTCACTCAGAAATACATACAGAAAACTAAAAACGCATACATTGGCGTAACAGCGCACACACACAGATGACTAAACATGCGAAAAATTTTGAAATGTCAGCGTGTAAACTGTTGGATGTGAGCCGTTACAAAATTCATCTAACTTTTTTTGTTGTTTGCAGTATACAATATACATATATGTTTCTATTTCGCTTATAAGGTGTTTTGATGTTATCAAATGCATAATAGTGCTGTGAAAAGTTAACACTTGTAACAACAATCATACCACGAATGAATATCATGTCATGGCGTATGCATCGACAAATACTTTACGATTTGCATAAATTTCTATCAAAAAAATAATAAAATCGTGTATCCCGAAAACGTTCCACTAATCAATCTGAACAACTTACCTAAGAGATTACGGGTTTTAAACCGATTTCAATTCAGCGAGTTTTAAGGAGAAGTTAAAAAAACTGAATGATCGATTGTTAGGAAGATATGTGATATAAGTAGTTTTCGGATTTGACCAACAAATGATTATTATAATATCAAACTGCCGCTATGCAATAAATTTTATTCGAATATCTTAAAAATGTAACGAAAAAATCCCAAATAACTTTACTGGATAAAACGCTGGCTCCAAACCGTTTGTACGTTTGTTTGATCCCCTGTAAATCGATCCTCTCTAGTAAGCACTCATCCGTAAACGAGTGTCGGCATTCACAAAAAGAGAAGAAAATGTCTGCTGTGAAAAGAGTTGTCAGTAAGTGACGTCGATAAATGATTTGAATTTAAAATTCAATTTTAAAATTGTGCATGCACGCAAAGCCCTGCGAATGAATATGAATTAAGGAGAAAAACTTTTCATATTAATCTTCCAGGAATTGTTATCAATTTATTCTTTAAATATTATTAATATTTATGATTTGTTGTAAGTTTGGACCTCTTACAATAGAAATTTTCAAATTTTTAGCTCAGCATATAGGGTGTTTGACTAACTTTTGTGAGTAAAATTTTAGTTGGCCTCGTTCAATAAGTTGTACAAATGCTATTATGCACTTTAGTATTTTTTCACTCAAAATAAATTCACTTATATTATTTAATTACGCTTACTAAAAATACTTTTTCTGTGCATTTTGGCAAAATTGGCAATTCGTTAAAGTGAACGGTCGGTTATAGAGAGAAAGGGACATTGCATGAAAAATGAAAACAAACTCGGTCAACATGCCGTACCGTAGATCAGATCCAAAACCAACCAATTCTTAAATTTTTCGCGATCATCCAAAAATTGCATTTGAAAATGTTGGGAATTGTAAGTGCGGTAACTACTAAATCGACTGGGTGAATAAAAAAATCGTCTTTATTTACAAAGTTAAATTCTCTTTACATATGATAAAAATTGTATGTCAGTAGTACGGTAAATCTTGCGAGTACAATTTGATAATTTGAAAAAAAAAAACAAGAAAAAACGTTAACTTCGGCTGCACCGAAGCTAATATACCCTTCATAGGAGCATTTCTTTTAGTAACTATGTGTTCAGTTTATATTGAAGCTATCTGCTATAGTAATCCGATCTGAACAATTTCTTCGAAGATTAAATTGTTGCCTCTAGAAAATAACATCTGTGCCAACATTTTGTCCGAGGAGTGTTTGGGAGAAAGGTTTTGCGGAAAATGTATGCCTTTTGGGCATTTGTCGAGATATGCAAAAGTTTTCCATGAGATACAAGAACATGTGATTTTAATGGAAGAGATCGTTCGATTTGTATCAGTTGGATGGCAGCTATTTGTTGGCGCCAAAAAGCAAAAAGGAGAAAATGGTCCGATATCGGTGTCTCCGACAAATGAGAATAAAAACTCTCAATATTTAAGAAAAACACAAAGTTTTTAAAACGATATCTTAAATAAATTTTTGAGTCAAGTGACAAATGACAGTTCGTATATATATAGAAAACGGGCAGGCGGACAGACGGGAGGCTTAAAAAATGACGGGCTACGGACAGACGGACAGGCGGACAAACGGACAGGACGGACATGGCTAAATCGGTTCAGCTCTACATACTGATCATTTATATATATACTTTATAGGGTCTCCGATCCCTCCTTCTGGGTGTTAAAAATTTCGTGAGAAACTTAATATACCCTGTTCAGGGTATAATTAAGCAAATCGGTTGAGTAGTTCGACCGGAATCATGTCCGCCAGTTTAAAAAAGTGTGTTTTGAGAAAAACGCTTTTAAAGTTTGAGGTGTGCATTCCGAGCGCTGTAATAAGTCACGCGGCTAAATTGTTTATACTTTTAGTACATGCAATTTGGTTTGACCTTTTTCACCATTCCCACCGCTTAGGAATATGTTTCAAAACTTGCGTTACCTGATTTCATTGAAACATTCATTTGTGTAATGTGCGTTTGGAGATATGAATGCTCACAAATATATTTATTGCTATGCATTTTGTACGGGTATTTTCTTGATCATTTAAACAGATGCTTTTAATTTGGATTACAGTTTATGAAAAGTGAGGTTGGTATGGATATTTTTCTGTTGACTAATAATTTTCCAGTACTTTTTATTTTTTGTCAGTATAAGCTTTTATTTTGTCAATTTTATTTAAAAGTTGGTAGGAAACCTTCTCAAAAATTATGGCTTGCGGAAAACTTCTTTGAAACGTTAAGCCTGACGCTCGTGTGCTATTACCGTGTTTATTAACTTAAATTTAACACAATACGACTAATGGTTTTGGTACCTTATTCGAAGAAGCTCCTCTTGAATGTTTGGATATAGCACCTAGGGCTTTTAAAATTAATAACCGGAAAATAGATTACTCGAATATTCGGTTTTTAACCGTTCGCGTGAATATTAACCGATTTATACTATTCGAATAGTTGTAACATTGCCTCGTTATATTGTAATTATTCGAGTAGTTAATTGCGAGTATTTTAATAAATAAGAATTGTTTGAAATCCAAGCATCCTTTGGGTTTGGGTTTTGAATATGTCAAATTCCATTTTTTCGCGTTGAAAAGAATTGTTGCAGATGAAAGTTTACTATTCCAATAGTGGACAACGAACGGTTGACTGAATAGTCGAAAATAATTTGCTAATCGAATAGTCGATGATTTATACTGCAAACCATATATTATTATTCGAATAACGCCTTATCCGGTTAATCCGGTTGGGCGATAAGTCAAATACCCAGAGCTCCAACAGCAACTATTGGAATAATGGTAGCATTATTTCGTTTAATTTTTATACCCTGAACAGGATATATTAAATTTGCCACGAAGTTTTAACACCCAGAAGGAAGCGTCGGAGACCCTATAAAAAAATTAAATATTTAAATCATCAACATTACAAGTAGAGTCCATTTAGGTTTAGCCATGACCGCCTGTTTGTCTATCTGTATATACGTGAACAAATCCTTCAGCCTTTGAGAAATCGATCTGAAATTTTGCACACGTCCTTATCCCCCCAAGAAGTTGCTCATTTGTCCGAACTGTCGAGGTTGTACCACTATAGCATATGGTTGCCATACAAATGGAACGATCAAATGATCGTATAGAAAGCTTTTTCATTGGCGAAACATCTTTAAGAAATTAGGAGTGGGTTATTTTTTAATGTAATGGTGTAATCTCCGAAGAAATTGTTCAAAGTTCTTATAATATAATATTATTATAGCTTCGGTGCATGGCTTCATAACTCAAATACAAAACTAAAAACGCACAACGTATGGGATAAATTTTTATTATTTATCATAGTGTAAAATGAAGTCTCTTCAGCTGCACTTGTTGCTTAAGCTGTTTTTTTTACTGATGTATGGTAGATGTAGCGATAAAGGTCGACAGTTTTGTCGCCTGTTGCTTCTAAATTGCCGTAGCATAACTTCACTTGACGAAATGTGGCAGCTAAGGAAGTCAAATCATCAGAGCAAGAAGCTATCCTTAGAAGAGAGAGTGAACACAGAAGGCAAAGAAGAAGAACTAAATTGGTAAACAACTGGCAGCGCTCAAAAATAAACTGAACTTGAAACAAAAGATGAAGAAAGTAAGAAAAGGAGAATTAAAGAAAGAAAGAATCGATTGATTTCAGTCGGAAGCTTTTATAATTCTGTTTACTACAGAAGAGGAGGCCCACCACGTATATATTTTTTTTTATTAAACTTTACTATTATTTATTGAATCTACCCCATTGTACTACTACCCTTTAAAACTGTGATGTATATAATGACTTTATACACCAGACTCAGGGGTGAGCGAGGGTTAATAAGCCAGTGCAAAACACCTTAAACTTAAGGGGTCAGTAGGGTAATCTTTTTTCACATTTTTATTTTTTTTATTTTGCATTTTCTGTTCCTTTATCCCCTTAGAAGTAATGTAGAAGCCGACTTTACCATTGGAAGGTTTCGAAAAGGTCCAAAAATAATAATACCGCTCGCCTCGGAGTGCACACCTCAAACTTTAAACGCGTTTTTCTCAAAACACACTTTTTTAGAGTGGCGGACATGATTCCCGGTCGAACTACTCAGCCGATTTTCTTAATTTTTATTTAATTGTTCAAAAAACGTCTGGCTATCGTCTCTACAAGATTCTTAATTTTTTTTAAATTTATTGACAATGTTATGACATAATTTATGTAAAAAAACATGGGGCAAATTAAAAAAAATGTAATTACTTTTTTATTTACCAAAATTTTTTCATGATTCTAGTAGGGCGATAACCATTCGCGTACTTTCTAAGAATAAATTAGGTTTATTTGTTTCAGGCTCATTTACCCAGCCATTTCTCCGACAGATGTCATCGAAAAATTGCGAAAAAAGTTGTTTACACACTCCACGATATACCTCATGACATGTGAAAAAAGAATAAAAATTTCTATGAAAAAAAATGTCAAAAAAACAGGCCAGATGGACCCCTAGGTAAGTAACGTGATGGTTTTCTGGTATTTGTACGTTGTTCAGTGTCAAAGGCAAACAGCTACTCTTGCTAAGGTAAATATAACGTGCTTACATTTTTGCTCGTTAACCTTTGAAATTTCTTCTGCTCTCTTATCATTTTAGATTAAGCACTAGTCAGCTTGTTTTCGTTTAATGGCGGTTTGTGGGCATAGCTGTGGTCCGATTACTTCTTCAACCTTGTCCTCACTCTTGTACCAAGTTTCATTAGGAAACCTTTTTACTAACAGTCGGACAGACGGAAATACAGATTGAGCTCGACCGAAATGACTTTCTTGCCTCGGCGTCAATGCTTGAGACAGGGTGCTGAATAGACAGTGAAATAGGGGCTGTCTTAATTAGAAAAAATCAAATATTTTTACATTTATATATGACTTTAATTGTTTAATTGTTTGTTGTTAATAATTTATTCCTAAAGAGCTAGATCTCTGCTATTTAAATTTTCTTCATCCAGAGTGGAAATGCGGTATACATTTCTATGTTATTACAGAGCTACTAACTTGTTTATACATATCTACAAATATACGCATATTTTACACGAGTTTCCGCTGAACGCAAAATTAATGGGGTTGGCACAGGCTGCGATATCGAGATTTTTCCTCGCAACCTTCATGCCTCATACTTCAACGCGCTGCTAAACATTTGCTTGTTAAATTTGCATGCCTCAATGTTATTTCAATTGGTGTGCTATATAGATGTTTTACCTAGAGCTGTTAGACCAAACGACAATTGAACAGGCGCCTAGAGTTTAAAAGTTTTACTGGCTGATTCGCTTAGAGGACGGAAAGGGAGTGAAAGATTTGCTCGCTACCTTTTCCCTTTTCAAGCATTTGACTGCGTTGCATTTTCTTTTTGAACTTGGTATTCTTTTGCTATATTTCGTTTTAGTGTTATGCTTTAACAGGTTGTGCTGTGTTGAATTGGAGTTGTGTTGGCGATTGGCTGCGTTTATTTTGTGTGTGTATAGAGAGTTTTAATATAATGAAAATTTAAATGATATATCTGTGGGTATCCATTTACTTTTAAGTTAGGCAATTAAAATAATTATATACTTTTTCGCAAGAGTATCCAGTAGCTTTATTATATCACTTTCCACCTTGTAATTGTATCGTCCGCAATAATATTATTAAACAGTATAACTTTCACAATTAGCCTTCGTATTTGCATTATATCGGGTTATTTTTTAAGAGCTTGATAACTTTTTTTTCATAAAATTTGCAAAATCTCATCGGTTCTTTATTTGAAACGTTAGATTGGTTCATGACATTTACTTTTTGAAGATAATTTCATTTAAATGTTCATTCGGAAAGTCCAATTTTGGGCAACTTTTCGAGCATTTCGGCCGGAATAGCCCGAATTTCTTCGGAAATGTTGTCTTCCAAAGCTGGAATAGTTGCTGGCTTATTTCTGTAGACTTTAGACTTGACGTAGCCCCACAAAAAATAGTCTAAAGGCGTTAAATCTTTCATTTCTTGAGATGAATTGTTCTCTCGAAGTTTTCCCTCAAAATGGCCATAGAATCGCGAGCTGTGTGGCATGTAGCGCCATCTTGTTGAAACCACATGTAAGTTCAGTTCTTCCATTTTTTGGCAACAAAAAGTTTGTTAGCATCGAACGATAGCGATCGCCATTCACCGTAACGTTGCGTCCAACAGCATCTTTGAAAAAATACGGTCCAATGATTCCACCAGCGTACAAACCACACCAAACAGTGCATTTTTCGGGATGCATGGGCAGTTCTTGAACGGCTTCTGGTTGCTCTTCACCCCAAATGCAGCAATTTTGCTTATTTACGTAGCCATTCAACCAGAAATGAGCCTCATCGCTGAACAAAATTTGTCGATAAAAAAGCGGATTTTCTGCCAACTTTTCTAGGGCCCATTCACTGAAAATTTCTTGATTGGACTTTCCGAATCCGACGTTTCAAATAAAGAACCGATGAGATTTTGCAAATTTTATGCGTTTTTTTTAAAAAAAAAGTTATCAAGCTCTTAAAAAACACCCGATATTTATTTAAAACTTCTCCACAAAAATTAATCCCTTAATTAACAGCTTGCCACCATAAAGAAACAATGACAAAGGAAACATGGAGAGCAGGAAAGATGCTTAGATCTTTTTAGCAACGGCAACTTAGTTCACATAATATTTAGTTGAGTCACTAAATGTTCAGCCACCTAAAGTTTGGAACTCTGCCATTCATTAAAACTTTTGCTTTTCGATTAAAAATTATGTTTAATTTTGCATGTCCTGCTCGGCTTCTACTTAAAGCAGTTACACAATCATTAGCTTTTTCAAACAGTTTCGCTAAATCGTCTCATACCTTTTGGGTTTGCCTTTTGTTTGATTGAACTTTGTTACTGTTTATCACTGTGGCTGCATGCTTCCATGGTAGCTTTAACAGATTTTCATTGAAACTATCCTGCATTAAAAAAAAATGTTCACATTTACACACACTTTTCCAGTTACAAAAACCCATCAAATAATATTCGGTTGCATATGTATACGAGTCTACCAACTTCCAAATTACCACAACATTCTGTGTATTTTATATTTCTAATATTTATTCTACGAATTAGTTTAAACGCTCGTCTGCTCTTCGAAAACTGTACTCTTAATTATCGACGTCTTATTAAAAAACGAATAGGCATAACTCATAACTGTACTCATAAAGATAAAAAGATAAAAAATTAAGGTCATCACACGCCAGGCGTTACTCAACTGTCTACAGCTTGTATTAACTCTGATCTTAAAAGTTCTAAAACCTGGAGAAGGTCAGAAGGCAACAAAATTAACTAAAAATACTCTTTGCAAAAAGTTAGATGGCTTAAATTATTTTACATAGTGTAAAAGAACGTAGTTCCAATCTTTGCTTTCTTCAATTAATTCATTTATTACTGTCTTCACTATTCAACCTTGCAATAAAGATTCTTACTTATCAACACTACCAAACTTTTTTGGACGATGAATGTGATTTTCGCTAAACTCACAAATCTGCAAACAATTATTTATAGCATAAATCTAAACGAAAATGTTATGTGTGTCCACTTTTACGAATAGTGTGATAATGACTCTAGTAGTTGCAAAATGTCGGTTTATTAATTATCTTTTTTTGCACATATTGATATTGGTTCTATATTTTCTGAAACCTTTTTCTTTTATAAACTATTTATCAAAAGAAATATTCGCTCCCATTCTGATAACTCAGTATATGAAGTTGGCATAAGATAGTTTTATGTTTCTTTCATATTCAGAATATCTCTAAAACCAGAATATTTTTATTTTTAGGAGGTTATAAAATTCGGAGAAACAGACAACATCCTTAAATGACAAAATAAGAATTAACTGAGCATTAAATATTATACTACAATATTTTTCATTAAGAATTTTCATCATCATTTAATTTAAGTTTGAATATAAAATAAAAAGCTTACAGTTACGAAAAATATTAAATGTACGTATAATAGCGGAAACATAAATAAGCAGATAACTATTTCGGTGTTCTATACTATGTATGCTCATTATTTCAGCTTATGTACTTCAAACGTACTAACACTTTGAATTATCTTTTTTTTAGTTACCATGTTGCTGGCGTTGCTACAGTATTACAAACCTTAGGTTAGGTTAGGTTAGGTTAGGTAAGATGGCTGATCAGAGATCGCACATGGACTAAGAAGTAGTCCTTTGTGAAGCCATTGAAAATCGAACTCCCGTGTTCGGACTTAGAGATCGGCAAACCGTTTAGTATCCAATACAAATTTGCAGAGGCGCTTAAATTTAAAATTACAAACCTTGTATCATATAAATCTTAATTAAGCCAAGTGACCAAATAAAACAAAACATGAGTTTACGCAGTAATACTCTACAAAATGAAAATTGTTGTAGTTACGCAATTTCCCTTTCTTTTTACTGTTTTTCGCGCACTTAATAACGAGTATTTCACATAAAGGATGGGGTCATGTGTAGAAGTTCACGCAAGTGAGGAATGTTCTCTGATCGCCATTCACTTGGGAGTGGCCAGAAACGATTCCTTTACATATGACTCAATCAGCTCACGACTTCCGGTCTTTGACCAAGTATCCTCTGGGTAGCCTAAGAACATCCGTTCGAAGGTGAGCTAAAGTGAGAAGGCGAAACATCCCCTTCATAGGGTTGTGCGCTGGGTTTGGGACCCGCCACGTAAAAAGCCTAGCCTAATGAAAAACGACAAACAGCCTCGGATGAGAAACCCCTCTCTTGATGACGACCTTGGCAAACGAAATAAGGACAACGATATCAGGGCATACACCTGGAATGTCCGGTCCCTTAATTGGGAAGGTGCCGCTGCCCAGCTGGTTGATGTCCTCGTGAAAATAAAGGCTGACATCACCGCCGTACAAGAAATGCGATGGACGGGACAAGGACTGAGGCGAGTAGGTCCTTGTGACATTTACTACAGTGGCCATATAAAGGAGCGCAAGTTTGGTGTGGGATTCGTGGTGGGAGAGAGACTCCGTCGCCGAGTACTATCATTCACTCCGGTGAATGAACGTTTAGCCACAATCCGCATCAAAGCGAGGTTCTTCAACTCCGACGGATAAGAAGGACGATGTGACCAAAGATGCCTTTTATGAGTGCTTGGAACGCACTTATGAGAGATGCCCCCGCCACGATGTCAAAATCGTGCTTGGCGACTTTAACGCCAGGGAAACATCCCCAAATGGGTTGAGGCTGATCGACTTCGCCGGGGCCCGAAATATGGTTATCTGTAGTACTAGACTCCAGCATAAGAAGATTCATCAAGCTACCTGGCTGTCTCCGGATCGAAACCAGATCGATCATGTTGTGATAGACGGAAGACACGTCTCCAGTGTTTTAGATGTGCGTGCGCTCCGAGGTCCTAACATCGACTCGGACCACTATCTTGTTGCAGCCAAGATTCGCACCCGCCTCTGTGCATCAAAAAACGCACGCCAACAAACACAAGGAAGGTTCGACATCGAAAAGCTGCAATCACAACAGACAGCCGAACGATTTTCTACTCGGCTTGCACTCCTGCTCTCTGAGAGCACTCATCAACAACTCGGTATAAGGGAACTGTGGGACGGCATTTCAAACTCCTTACGTACAGCTGCATCCGAAGCCCTTGGTTTTCGGAAAGTGCAAAAGAACAACTGGTACGACGAGGAGTGCCGTGTCGCAGCGGAGAGAAAACAGGCTGCCTACCTCGCAACGTTACGATCGACCACAACACGTGCGGGATGGGATAGATACCGAGAATTGAAGAGGGAAGCGAGACGCATTTGTAGACAGAAGAAGAAAGAGGCCGAAATGCGTGAGTATGAAGAGCTTGATAAGCTGGCCGACAGGGGTAATGCTCGAAAATTCTAGGAAAAAATGCGGCGGCTTACAGAAGGTTTCAAGACCGAAGCATACTCTTGTAGAACCCCCAAAGGTGATCTAGTGACTGATGCCCAGAGCATACTTAAATTATGGAGGGAACACTTCTCCAGCCTGCTGAATGGCAGAGAATGCACAACGCCAGGAGAAGGCGAACCCGATTCCCCAATCGATGACGATGGAGCAGACGTTCCATTACCCGACCATGAAGAAGTTCGAATAGCAATTGCCCGCCTGAAGAACAACAAAGCGGCAGGGGCCGACGGATTTCCGGACGAGCTATTCAAACACGGCGGCGAAGAACTGATAAGGAGCATGCATCAGCTTCTTTGTAAAATATGGTCGGACGAAAGCATGTCCAACGATTGGAATTTAAGTGTGCTATGCTCAATCCATAAAAAATGAGACTGCACAATCTGCGCCAACTACCGTGGGATTAGCCTCCTCAACATCGCGTATAAGGTTCTATCGAGCGTATTGTGTGAAAGATTAAAGCCCACCGTCAACAAACTGATTGGACCTTATCAGTGTGGCTTTAGACCTGGAAAATCAACAACCGACCAGATATTCACCATACGCCAAATCTTGGAAAAGACCCGTGAAAGGAGAATCGACACACATCACCTCTTCGTCGATTTCAAAGCTGCTTTCGACAGCACGAAAAGGAGCTGCCTCTATGCCGCGATGTCTGAATTTGGTATCCCCGCAAAACTAATACGGCTGTGTAAACTGACGTTGAGCAACACGAAGAGCTCCGTCAGAATCGGGAAGGACCTCTCCGAGCCGTTCGATACCAAACGAAGTTTCAGACAAGGCGATTCCCTATCGTGTGACTTTTTCAACCTGCTTCTGGAGAAAATAGTTCGAGCTGCAGAACTTAGTAGAGAAGGTACCATCTTCTATAAGAGTGTACAGCTGCTGGCGTATGCCGATGATATTGATATCATCGGCCTTAACACTCGCGCCGTTAGTTCTGCTTTCTCCAGACTAGACAAGGAAGCAAAACAAATGGGTCTGGCAGTGAACGAGGGCAAGACGAAATATCTCATGTCATCAAACAAACAGTCGTCGCACTCGCGACTTGGCACTCACGTCACTGTTGACAGTCATAACTTTGAAGTTGTAGATAATTTCGTCTATTTAGGAACCAGTATTAACACCACCAACAATGTCAGCCTAGAAATCCAACGCAGGATTGCTCTTGCCAACAGGTGCTACTTCGGACTGAGTAGGCAATTGAAAAGTAAAGTCCTCTCTCGACGAACAAAAGCCAAACTCTATAAGTCGCTCATAATTCCCGTCCTGCTATATGGTGCAGAGGCTTGGACGATGTCAACAACTGATGAGTCGACGTTGCGAGTTTTCCAGAGAAAAGTTCTGCGAAAGATTTATGGTCCTTTGCGCGTTGGCCACGGCGAATCTCGCATTCGATGGAACGATGAGCTGTACGAGATATACGACGACATTGACATAGTTCAGCGAATTAAAAGACAGCGGCTACGCTGGCTAGGTCATGTTGTCCGGATGGATGAAAACACTCCAGCTCTGAAAGTATTCGACGCAGTACCCGCGGGGGGAAGGAGAGGAAGGGGAAGACCTCCACTCCGTTGGAAGGACCAAGTGGAGAAGGACCTGGCTACGCTTGGAATATCCAATTGGCGCCACGTAGCGAAAAGGAGAAACGACTGGCGCGCTGTTGTTAACTCGGCTATAATCGCGTAAGCGGTGTCTACGCCAATTAAGAAGAAGAAGATTTCACATAAAGTAACGAAGAAATTAATGGCAAGCGTTTACTTGTTCATCAATTGTAAATGACAAGTATTATGTTTGTTCTCTACGTGGTAATATTAGTCGAACGTCCTGTACATGAAAATACGAGTGTAGGATATGTGTCTACTTGTATATCGAGTCTGTGGAAGTGCGGCCATTGCGTGTTATCACGAAGTGTACTCCGCACAATGCTCAGTGATTACCTAAAAAATATTATATAATATAATAGCCAAGTGAGTAAATAATTTAACAATAATTCGGGTATTTATCTCTTAATCTTAAGTGAAATTGTAACATGCAATTTGTAAATTACGTAATTGGAAATAACAAATCATTCACATTTATTTAAAAATTATATTTCGTTTGTGCAAATGTTTTTAAAAAAGTAATAGAAAACATTCTTATTCTTTACAAGCGCAAACACCGCTTACACAGTTAAAGCCGCGTTTACAACAGCGCGCTAAGCTGTTTTCGCTGTTTGGCGCCAAATTAAGATATCAAGTGTAGTCACGTTCTTTTTCACCTGGTATTTTCACATATTCACACGACATTACCTAGCCAGCGTACCCGCTGGTTTTTAATTCGCTGAACTACAAGGTCTGTCGCAAAAGGAAGAGGACTGTTAAAAAAAACATCAAAAAATTAATATTTTTCAAAATTTAAATTTTTTTCTTCAAAGTAGTTTCCTTGTGCTTCGATACAGCGTTTAGTCCGGTCAATTAGCATTTCAAATGAGTGTTTAAGGTCATTTTTCGGAATGCTCTTGAGAATATCGGTCCTCGCCTTTTGGATAGCTGAAATGTCCTGAAACCAGTGTCCTTTCATGGGCAAATGAAGTTTTCCAAATAGGTAAAATCACAGGGTGCCAGATCAGGTGAGTAGGGTGAGTGATTAATGGTTAATATGGAGTTTTTTGTCAAAAAATCAGTGACAAGCGTCGACCGATGACACGGCGCATTATCGTGCAACAGGCGCCAGGACCTTGCCGCACGGTATTGTGGTCGAGCACGACGAATGCGTGACAAAAGACGCTTAATATCACCAAGGTAAAACACAGCATTAATCGTTTGGTAAGGTGGGACGAACTCTCGGTGTACAATACCCTCAGAATAGTAAAAACAATTCAACATTGTCTTTATTTTTGACTTCTGAAGACGACCGACTTCTGATCGTCACAGAGGTCCTCACGACCTTCTTGGAATCGCTTAAACCGCTCATGCACATTACTACGGGATAGGAACTGATCACCATAAACTTTTTTCATCATTTGAAATGTTTCAGTAAACTTTTTCAAAAGTTTAAAACAAAATTTAACATTCAAAAGCTGCAGTCACTTTTTGATCGATAACATCGATTGTAGTTATCCAATTGTCTTACAGTTTTCACGAAATGTCAACAAGAGATCAAACTTTTTATTTCATATACTCACTAATAGGTGCCGCCACCAGAAACAGTTTTATTTAAAAAGTTCTGTTTCTTTTGCGACAGACCTTGTATGTCAATGTCGTCTTATATCTCATACAACTTTTCGTTCCATCGACTGCGGTATTCGACATTGCCAATGCGCAAAAAACTATAGATCTTCCGCAGAACCTTTCTCTCGAAAATTCGAAATGCCGACTCATCAGATGTTGTCATTGTCCATGCATTTACACCATATAGTAGGTGTAAGATGATGAGTAACTTGTAGAATTTGGTATTTTTTTGCTTTGTTGTTCTTTAGACGGGTAATTGTTATTGAAACTTCTTCTTGTTTGGACAATGAAACGTCTGCCCCATCGTCACCGATTAGAGAAATTTACATTAATGTAACCCATTTAAAACCTTTTATGAATGTTAAAGAAATTAATGAAATGTTTGCCTGTGAAAGGTTTATTAAATCTTTAAGGGTATCTCTTTCTTAGAAACACAATTTTTTTTATTGGAAGACTCAGTTATCTTGCCCTATAGTTAGCAATAATTTTTTCATTTGGGGCTTGGTTTCCCTTCATTAAAGATTTTGTTTCGCAACTGTTATTTCCTAGTAACCACTGATGTTTTGAACTTTGTTGTTTTACAGGAGATTAAATAAAAAATAAAAATAACTATATGTAACAACACTGTCACTGGTCAACACATCTAACAATATCAATGAAATTTCATTAATAAATTTACCCTTTTAAATACCGGGTTCATAGTAGCAACTTAAACATCTGTACATATATTCACTACTGCACGTATTACCACTTCTACTTGCAAATTCGGAATGCATTTGCATTACATAGTGTTAGCGTAGAAAATTTTGCTTCGTGGGGTTTAGCTTTCTCACACACTTGCTTACCACTTGAGCAAGGCTGTCGGAAAAGTATTAACTTCCATTTCGTTGGCTACTAACTTTAATTAAAACAAATTTATATTTTTTAAATATTAACTACCACATACAAATATACATTTACTAACACTACCGAAGTTTACATGTGATTCAAAGTTCTCAGCGAACTTGACATGCATTTTTTATGGAAGCGGGAAATTTAAGTGGACGAAAATTACTGTAAGTCATAAAACAAGGTAAAATGGGCCTAAAATGTTTTGCATCAAAAATGTTTGATTATATGCATACATGTTCACAAAAGGGTTTGAAGTATAAGGAAACTTTCTTAAATTTCACTCAATGATATAATAAAGTACATGCAGTTGACTAGCAAATACAGAAAGTATTAAGCTATTTCGTATCTACAAAAAATTTCCCAAAGATACATCTCAATGCTGAACCAAACAAAGTAAAACAACGTTAACTTCGATTTATAATATATAATATAAGCTGATCAGGGTGTAGCCAAAATACAGACAAAAATATCATCGAATGCCTTTACAAGATTTATTTTTTCTCGCAGCGAAACATGCGCTTTTTTAACCAATAGCCAAAAATACTTCTCTTTTTGCTAATTTGTTGCAATAACACACATAATTTATTATCAAAGGCGTTTCAGTGGTGTAACTTAGTTGCTGTCTTTTGCTCAACCCCTAGGCAGAGTTAAGCATATGTACATTTGTAGTAGCCGTTAGCCGCAGGCTTCACAACGCGCATAAAAGTTGACCTAAAAATGTACTTAATATGCTAAAATACATATATATATTTTTCTTTATGAGTGAGAAAGAATAGTATTGCAATTGTTTCACATATACATACATATGTACTGCATGCTTTATCAAGCAATTTGTATAATAGGCACTTTTGTGTTGAAAAGCTTCCCAAGGGAGCCTTTACCACAGATAGAAAAATTAAAATACTCTATGCTTATTTGATATATATTTTATGTATACATAGCATTTATTATCAGTTGAATTGTTTAATTTTCACTTTACTAAAATTGGCTACATTAAATTACTTTGTATTTACTTTGTCACTTCTCTACTAGGTACTCTTATATTTTTTAAAACAATTTAATTTATTAAAAAAGATTAATTTTAACACTTCACCGAATAAAAAAAAATGTTTGATAAGTATTTAAAGGCATTCGCTACATGCCCAGATACAATCGAATAAATGAAACGTATCCAAATGAAAATTAGACGCTGTGCAGGATTTCAGTCGAATTAATTCTTAAACGCCGAGAGTTAAGTGAAGCGCGCGGGTTGGTTGTCGAAAAAACAACGAAAAATGGGGTGCGAAGTGTATGTGACGAATGTTGACGTGCGAATTGTCCGTAAGCGATTGTCCATTTCCTTTTTGTTAGGTTGATGCTGACGTCGTGCGGTGATCGCTGGCTGAGTGTGTTGGTGTTGTCCTAGGGTGCGCCAGTTTTTCCCAGGCAGAGTGGTGTATACATGCGGGGAGATGCTTAAGTCATTTAAACACCCACAAAACAAATTTTTAGTTATTATCAAGTCACTAAAATAATTATTTTTGCTGTTTTTATTTAGCCTAGCAATATTTAAAAAAAAAAAAGAAAAGTATACATCTAAACTATCTCAGCCGTTTTATTCATATTTTGCATCAGTTTGGAATACTTTAAAATACCTTTTACTGTTATTTCACCAAGTTTACGTTTAAGTATAATAAGAATTCCTAGTGTGGCACACTGCAAATGAAAAAAAAATCGTATCCATCTCTACACAAGAAAAAAGAAACCACGTTATCGTGGGTAGGAATTGAATTTCCTTATATTTTTATAATTTTCTTTTTATAAGAAAGATCTACTAACGGATGATCCAATTACTACGAAACCAAACATGAGTCTTGCCAGGTTATTTCTGTTCAGCATTGTTTGGCATTTCGTCATTGAAAGACTTACTCCTAAATAACCTTTACAAAGTTTACATATCGTTAGACTTTACTACAAAAATTTACGATTTGTAAAGAGTGCTTTTCTTGCGCTTCGCTTAACTTATGGTCTACTTCACAACACCATAACCCGTCTTGAGATCAAGCATTCATACAGGATAACTACCAAATAAACCCCGTCCAGCAAGCAGTGAATAAAATATATAAGCCGTAGCTGAGTGTGTACACGAAGACCGCGGAAAGTAGCCGCTTTTTGCATCAAATAGAACTGACGGATGGAACGACTTCGCCCATTTTACGTAGAGATATTATTTTAAAGCCAAATTTTCCTTAGCGGCCACGTCTATTTCTAGCTCAATGGGTATGTTAACAAGAACAATTTTCGCATTTGTGACGAATGCTGTCAATATATCCAGATAAAACAAAGGTTTGGTGTGGTTTGTGTGCCGGCTCGTGATCTCGTCGACATTTGGTTTCAACAAGACGACGCTACTCCTCTAGGTGAGGTTTGGGCCGGTCGATTGGCCTCCAAGATGATGTGATATCAAACCGTTAGACTTATTCTTGTGAGGATATGTAAAGTCTAAAGTCTATGCGGACAATTCCCTTGGATCAAACCAATCCTCGTGTCATTTGTCAATTCTTCTTCTTCTTCTTCTTCTTCTTCTTCGTAGACACCGCTTACGCGATTATAGCCGAGTTAACAACATCGCGCCAGTCGTTTCTTCTTTTCGCTACGTGGCGCCAATTGGATATTCTCCACTTGGTCCTTCCAACGGAGTGGAGGTCTTCCTCTTCCTCTGCTTCCCCCGGCGGGTATTGCGTCGAATACTTTCAGAGCTGGAGTGTTTTCGTCCATCCGGACAACATGACCTAGCCAGCGTAGCCGCTGTCTCTTAATTCGCTGAACTATGTCATTGTCGTCGTATATCTCGTACAGCTCATCGTTCTATCGAATGCGATGTTCGCCGTGGCCAATGCGCAAAGGACCATACATCTTTCGCAGAATTTTTCTCTCGAAAACTCGTAACGACGACTCATCGGTTGCTGTCATCGTCCAAGCCTCTGCACCATATAGCAGGACGGGAATTATGAGCGACTTATAGAGTTTAGCTTTTGTTCGTCGAGAGAGGACTATACTTTTCAATTGCCTACTCAGTCCGAAGTAGCACCTGTTGGCAAGAGCAATCCTGCGTTGGATCTCCAGTTACCAGTCGAAAATCTCGAATGAGTCATCGCAAATTGGACTTAACCAATGAACCATCTAAGGCGTAGCCACGACCAACATTCGAAAGAGATAATCTTCAAGAAACAAATACCAAAGAATGTTCTTTCGGATGATAATAAACATTCCCCTATAAATTGAAGTTTCTGTGTATTTTCTTTAAAAAGGTAAGAAACCTCGAAATGAATCACCCTATTATTTCTTTTGTTCTCTTATTATTGTGTTTATGTGGTTTGAATACCAACTTTCGACTTCGACAGTCTGGTTGTCTAATTTGATTCGTGCGTCATGTTTATGATCGAGAATTCATATCTGTATATATATTTGTTAAAATGTGTAAGACAACACGATATACTGTACAAAGAAAGAGACTATTTATGAGTGGTAACCGGGATGCAGATCGCCAGTCCTACCAAATTAAAAAATGCTCTTTTACGGGCAATCCATATAATCAATTACCAATGATTATGGTAGAAATCGACATACGCACCAGTTTTATTTATGCTGTTAATCATAAATTTGTACTACCTCTCTCTCTCTTTCATATACATATTATATGTACAGTAATCATATATTTTCACTTACAATTCGCAGCACGACATCTACAAAGCCGCCAAAACCAAAGTTGCCAAAATATAAGTAATCACAAAATATACAGTGTGCGACAAAACTAAAGCACAGAATCTACCTTATCGGTATTTAAATTAATAAAATCATAAAGTATTTTATAAATGATTCAATTTTTATTTTTATAACTAGTTAATTAATTCTTCTTTTTGAATTAGTAAAAATTAAACAAATTAACTTATTAAAAAAATATATAAAATTCAAAATATATGAAAAACTCCAAAAATCTGGTGCGACAAAACTAAAGCACGAAATGGTTTTATGATTGAAAAAATTATTTCTTTTAATATTTGGTTGCGTATCCCTTATTTTTCAATACAGTTGCACATCGGCGATGCATGGACTCAATTAATTTATTTGATGTGTCGCAGGAAATGCTTTTCCATGCTACCTTTACTTGAATGTATAAAACGGCCTTATTTTTACAGTTCTCAAGTCTGATTTTTCGATCTACAATTTCCCATTGGTTCTCTATGGTATTAAAATCTGGTTATTGTGCGAGTCACTTCAAAACCTCAATCCTTTTATCAAAAACCCACTTTTTTACACAAATAGCAGTATGTTTCTGGTCGTTTTCATGTTTATAACTCCATTTTACAGCCATTTCTTCTGCAACATGCGGCAGCATAATATTCTGAAAAATATTTTTATGCTTATATTTGTCTATTGTACTGTTTATATGATGAATTGACCCTATTCGATTCCTTGAAAAACAACCCTACACTAGTACATTGTCTCCACCATGTTTCACCGCGCTTGTTTTATAACGTTGATTTAATAATAATAATAATACCCAACGATTACCCTCCTCCCGCCCAACCGACGCGAGGGGCGCAATCCGCGAACGAGCGGAATTAGCCGAGTCATAAAAGGCAAGAGAGTTTTAAGCGTTGCGATCTTAAGCTGCTCAGCTACAGAAACAAAAATTTCAACAGCCGAAATTAAGAATTAGATTAAAGCAATTTTATTAGTTTTAAATGTTACTTGTTAAGAGTAGATAAAATAATTTTTTTAATGGTAAAGAGTGAGTCTGTTAGATCAAATGTGCTGGAATGAAAATTGAAATCATGACATATACGGAGGAATGGTTCGTTTAACTCGAAATTTGTTCCAGAAAATTTTAAAAGTAAGGGTCTAAACTGCCTGGTAGGGCGAGCTGGAACGTTAAAATTAATATCAGATAAGAGAGATGGGCTACAGACTGACCCATTCATGAGTTTTACAAGAAATATTATGCCAAGCATCTCCCTACGACTAGCGAGTGTCGGGAGATTTATAAGTTTTAAACGGTTAATGTAAGGGGGAAGATTTAAACTGGAATCCCAATGCAAATGATTTAAGGCAAAAAGTAAAAATTGTTTTTGAACGGACTCTAACTTATCCGAATGGACTTGGTAACTAGGGTTCCAAACCATAGAAGCATACTCCAATATAGGCCTCACCAGAGATGTAAAAAGAATTTTTGTGGTAAGCGGATCTCTAAATTTTTTAGACCAACGTTTAACAAAACTAAGAGCGCCTTTAGCTTTAAAAACCGTGGAAGTTACATGAAGATTAGAATTAAGTTTGGGGTCCATAGTTACTCCCAGATCAACAAAACTGCATACTTGCTCCAACCTTAAGTTTTGTATTGCGTATGAGGTAGGGTCTACAGCTCTACGTGAAAAGCACATCGTTTTACATTTTTTAAGGTTCAATGGCATGTCATTTCTATCACACCAAGATACTAGGTTGTTTAAGTCTGTTTGCAACTGACATCTTTCACTGTTTGAAGTATATGTTTTAAAAAGTTTTACATCGTCAGCATATAATAAAACTTTTGAAAACTTAACAACAGATGATATGTCGTTAATAAATAACAAGAACAGAGTTGGACCAAGATGGCTACCTTGAGGAACGCCTGAAGGAACATTGATTATGTCAGAAAAAGTATCTTTAAATAAGACTTGTTGAATTCTATTACTAAGATAAGAAGCAACCCATTTTAGAAATATTGGTTGAAAACCAAGAAGATCAAGTTTATTCAAAAGAATTGAATGGTTTACTTTATCAAAAGCTTTACTAAAATCTGTATATATAACATCAGTATTCTTATTCTCCCTAAAGCCCGTTGATACATGTGATACAAATTCAAGCAAATTATTTATAGTAGATTTCCCTTTACGAAAACCGTGCTGAGAACAAGAAATTAGTGGAGAGATCCGGAAGGTTATGTCGTCTGTTATAATTGCTTCAAAAAGCTTAGGTATTGCAGACAACTTTGCTATTCCCCTATGGGTTTCAATAGATGACCTAAATCCACCCTTATGCAAAGGAATTATAAATGACTTTTTCCATATAGATGGAAATAAGCCTTGCATAAGAGATGAGTTAAATAGTTTTGTTAGGGGTTGGTATATATATTTGGGCGTTGTCCCTTCGGTCTGCCTACCAGCTTCAGGCCATCTCATTCTATGATATTAAACTTCGATTCGCCAGAAAAAAGTACAGTTTGCGATTTGGTAATCGTTCAATTCATGTACATTTTCACAAATTCCAATCGCGCCAGTCTGTTCTTTAAAGAAATATACGGCTTTTTTGCACTAGCTTGCTACTTCTTCTTCTTAATTGGCGTAGAAACCGCTTAAGCGATTATAGCCAAGTTAACAACAGCGCGCCAGTCGTTTCTTCTTTTCGCTACGTGGCGCCAATTGGATATTCCAAGCGAAGCCAGGTCCTTCTCCACTTGGTCCTTCCAACGGAGTGGAGGTCGTCCTCTTCCTCTGCTTCCCCCGGCGGGTACTGCGTCGAATATTTTCAGAGCTGGAGTGTTTTCGTCCATCCGGACAACATGACCTAGCCAGCGTAGCCGCTGTCTTTTAATTCCCTGAACTATGTCGATGTCGTCGTATATCTCGTACAGCTCATCGTTCCATCGAATGCGGTATTCGCCGTGGCTAACGCGCAAAGGACCATAAATCTTTCGCAGAACTTTTCTTTCGAAAACTCGCAACGTCGACTCGTCCGTTGTTGACATCGTCCAAGACTCTGCACCATACAGCAGGACGGGAATTATGAGTGACTTATAGAGTTTGGTTTTTGTTTGTCGAGAGAGGACTTTGCTTCTCAATTGCCTACTCAGTCCGAAGTAGCACCTGTTGGCAAGAGTTATCTTGCGTTGGATTTCTAGGCTGACATTGTTGGTGGTGTTTACGCTGGTTCCAAGATAGACGAAATTATCTACAACTTCAAAGTTATGACTGTCAACAGTGACGTGAGAGCCAAGTCGCGATTGCGACGACTGTTTGTTTGATGACAGGAGATATTTCGTCTTGCCCTCGTTCACTGCCAGACCCATTTTCTGTGCTTCCTTGTCCAGCCTGGAGAAAGCAGAACTAACAGCGCGGGTGTTGAGGCCGATGATATCAATATCATCGGCATACGCCAACAGCTGTACACTCTTATAGAAGATGGTACCTTCTCTATTTAGTTCTGCGGCTCGAACTATTTTCTCCAAAAGCAGGCTGAAAAAGTCGCACGATAGGGAATCGCCTTGTCTGAAACCTCGTTTGGTATCGAACGGCTCGGAGAGGTCCTTCCCGATCCTGACGGAGCTTCTGGTGTTACTCAACGTCAGTTTATACAGCCGTATTAGTTTTGCGGGGATACCAAATTCAGACATCGCGGCATAAAGGCAGCTCCTTTTCGTGCTGTCAAAAGCAGCTTTGAAATCGACGAAGAGGTGGTGTGTGTCGATTCTCTTTTCACGGGTCTTTTCCAAGATTTGGCGCATGATGAATATCTGGTCGGTTGTTGATTTTCCAGGTCTGAAGCCACACTGATAAGGTCCAATCAGTTTGTTGACGGTGGGCTTTAAACTTTCACACAATACGCTCGATAGAACCTTATATGCGATGTTGAGGAGGCTAATCCCACGGTAGTTGGCGCTGATTGTGGGGTCTCCTTTTTTATGGATTGGGCATAGCACACTTAAATTCCAATCGTTGGGCATGCTTTTGTCCGACCATATTTTACAAAGAAGCTGATGCATGCTCCTTATCAGTTCTTCGCCGCCGTGTTTGAATAGCTCGGCCGGCAATCCGTCGGCCCCTGCCGCTTTGTTGTTCTTCAGGCGGGCAATTGCTATTCGAACTTCTTCATGGTCGGGTAATGGAACGTCTGCTCCATCGTCATCGATTGGGGAATCGGGTTCTCCTTCTCCTGGTGTTTTGCGTTCACTGCCATTCAGCAGGCTGGAGAAGTGTTCCCTCCATAATTTAGGTATGCTCTGGGCATCAGTGACTAGATCACCTTTGGGGGTTCTACAGGAATACGCTCCGGTCTTGAAACCTTCCGTAAGCCGCCGCATTTTTTCGTAGAATTATCAAGCTCTTCCTACTCACGCATTTCGGCATCTTTCTTCTTCTGTCTACAAATGCGTCTCGCTTCCCTCTTCAACTCTCGGTATCTATCCCATCCCGCACGTGTAGTGGTCGATCGTAACGTTGCGAGGTAGGCAGCCTGTTTTCTCTCCGCTGCGACACGGACACTCCTCGTCGTACCAGCTGTTCTTTTGCACTTTCCGAAAACCAATGGTTTCGGATGCAGCTGTACGTAAGGAGTTTGAAATGCCGTCCCACAGTTCCCTTATACCGAGTTGTTGATGAGTGCTCTCAGAGAGCAGGAGTGCAAGCCGAGTAGAAAATCGTTCGGCTGTCTGTTGTGATTGCAGCTTCTCGACGTCGAACCTTCCTTGTGTTTGGTGGCGCGCGTTTTTTGCTGCACAGAGGCGGGTGCGAATCTTAGCTGCAACAAGATAGAGGTCCGAGTTGATGTTAGGACCTTGGAGCGCACGCACCTCTAAAACACTGGAGACGTGTCTTCCGTCTATCACAACATGATCGATCTGGTTGGCAGTTTTTCGATCCGGAGACAGCCAGGTAGCTTTATGAATCTTCTTGTGCTGGAATCTAGTACTACAGATAACCACATTTCGGGCCCCGGCGAAGTCAATCAGCCTCAACCCATTAGGGGATGTTTCGTCGTGGAGGCCGAATTTACCGACCGTAGTGCCAAAGACACCTTCTTTGCCCACCCTGGCGTTAAAGTCGCCAAGCACGATTTTGACATCGTGGCGGGGGCAGCCTTCATAAGTGCGCTCCAAGCACTCATAAAAGGCATCTTTGGTCACATCCTCCTTCTCTTCCGTCGGGGCGTGGGCGCAAATCAGCGATATGTTGAAGAACCTCGCTTTGATGCGGATTGTAGCTAGACGTTCATTCACCGCAGTGAATGATAGTACTCGGCGACGGAGTCTCTCTCCCACCACGAATCCTACACCAAACTTGCGCTCCTTTTTATGGCCACTGTAGTAAATGTCACAAGGACCTACTCGTCTCTGTCCTTGTCCCGTCCATCGCATTTCTTGGACGGCGGTGATGTCAGCCTTTGTCTTTACGAGCACATCAACCAGCTGGGCAGCGGCACCTTCCCAATTAAGGGACCGGACATTCCAGGTGCATGCCCTCAATTCGTAGTCCTTATTTCGTTTGCCATGGTCGTCATCAAAAGGGGGGTCTCTCATCCGAGGCTGGTTGTAGCTCTTCACTGGGGGTGTTTTTTTACGTGGCGGGTCCCAAACCCAGCGCACAACCCTTGTAGGGAATGATTCGCCTTCTCACTTTAGCTCGCCTTCGAACGGATGTTCTTAGGCTACCCAGAGGATACTTGGTCAAAGACCGGAAGTAGTGAGCTGCTTGAGCCATGTATAAAAGAATCGTTTCTGGCCACTCCCAAGTGAATGGCGATCAGAGAACTTTCCTCACTTGCGTGAACTTCTACACATGGCTTGCTAGCTTGCTACAGGTAGCATGAAAATCCCCAATGGACAGCTCGACGTTGTATGGATCTCTGTAATATATTTAACATTAATTGTCTTGCAATAGATGTTGCCGATCATTGCCCGAATGACTGCCTTATCCTCTCACTCGGTTGTTTTCCACGGCCTTCTACCTCTATGCGCTGTAGCCAAAGAGTTTTATTTGCGAAATCGACTAAATATTCTTGAAACAATACAATGATTTATTCCAAACTTTTTGGCAATAGTCATAAACGAGTCTCTTTTCTAAAAATCTTTAACAAATTTTTTTCTAAAATAAACAGAATAGTTATTTCGAATCATTGATATATCTTTCACTTTAGCATACAACCAACCGTATTGAATAACGAACTGCAACTGAATATACACTAATATTTTTCTAATTAGGTAATAACTACACATATCCAACATTTTCTAATCATTAAAACCCGTTTGACAAACAATTAATGTGCAATTAATGTGAATTCTTAGTTATGTGCTTTAGTTTTGTCGCACCAGATTTTTAAGTTCTTTATATATTTAATTTTATATAATATTTTAATAAGTTAATTTGTTTAATTTTTACTCATTTTAAAATAAGAATATATGAACTAATAAGTAATACAAATCAATAAAACATCATGTAATGTCTAATTTATGATTTTATTCAGTTAAATACCGACAAAGTAGATTCCGTGCTTTAGTTTTGTCGCACACTGTATGTATCTACGTAGCCTTTGTTGTTTGCCTATAAAAATAAAGTAATTTTTACAGCATCTGCCACATTTTTTTGTACAAAATTATATTTGCTTGTATGATTTTTTGCACGAATTCCCGCATTTAGTTACCCCCCGTTAGGTTCTCACCTGTCTGGGTCGCATTTTTACATTATTATTCTTTGGTCGACTGTGAACACGTAAAAATATTTACGCAGATCAGCAAATAGCAGGTAATTTTGTAAATAAATTTATTTTGTAGCACGCCTACGATGCGAAACGCCATGGGTGGAATTTTAATGATAATCGCACATGGTAATAATGTTGCTGCAAAAATTATTTTGTGTATTTATAAAATCTCTTGTAATAGTACATGCATATATCAAAATATATTAATTGGCTTACAGAATTAAAATATAGTAAAAATAATTTTAAGAAAAGGGTCTATATTTTTCTCCCAATAAATATTAAGCACATTTTAAATTAATGATAACTTTTATTGCAAATCAAAAACATTTACGCTGTGATTCTCAAAAATCCAGAAATTCTAACAAATATGACATTAGAAGTATATATTATAAATTAAAATTATTGATTCAAGTTTATTTTACTCAGAAAAATTCATTATTATACACATTGATAAATGAAAGTCTAGTTCTCTGTTTAGTCAAAATAATATTTGCATTACTCGTGTATGTTACTCATACGCACCACTCGACTAGAAAGAACTTTGTTAATCTTACACTTGGAATTATATTACAATTAAAAATTTATTTGCAAAAGTTAATCCAGCTCTGAAAATTAATTACATTATTTGTTCAGAATATCTTTTCCTGGATATACAATAGGGCGGGTGGATTTAAAAATCGCCCATTGCTCTATGAAAATCATATTCTAGGGATCAAAATAAAAAACTTTGCCGAAGGAACCATACCTCTAAAACGAATTTTGATGTCCCCCAATTTGGGTCGAACTTTTGGGTAGGGGCAAATTTTGAAAAATCCCACTTTGACCCATTTAGAGTGCTCTAATCGAGTCCAAATGTATGACCGACCCCCACTAACTTTGGACGGCCGATCCACCCATGCCAGTGGCACAACCCTTGGAACTCCCTTGGGGGGTTCTCCATACAATCATTTCAAAAAATAATCATTTTTGGCCTTTACATGAAAAAATCAGCTAAATGGCTATGTTTTTTCTTCATTTTTATTTATTTATTTATAATAATATCTATCTTTTCTCTTAAGAAATTTATTTAGTCAGAACATAATTAAAAACAAAATTAACTTAAGTGAGTTATAGAAAAGAAACTAAAAAAAATTATTGTTTGAAGTCTCTTTTACTTTCAAGTCTGGGCAATTTCGAATGGCTCTCTAATGTCGTCGCCATAACAGCCTCTACATTTTCCGGTATAACCCGTTTGGAAACGCTAGCTAGCAATTGAACATGTCGGTCCGTTCCTTGTATGTGTGATGGAATTTTTGGATCATTAAACGGTGGATCATCTTGATTTAAATATTTTTTCAATGTATCGTACGGAATGCTTCGCGTGAATGGTGGTTCAAATACGATATTTATATCATTCAAATTGATCATTTCCGTATAACTTGTGCAATTAAAGTTTATATCTGGTTTTTTATAAACTCTAAGTTCCATTGGCTCGTCAACATCGGTTCGATAGCGTAGAATTTTCTTGATGGCACAGTCGCGCTTTTCTTTCCTATCATCAAACAACATTGATAACAAGATATTTTCCGAATGCGCATAATATGAACTATCTTTAAATACTTGATTCACAATTTTGCGTAAACGAGGTTCTAGAAATCGTGACCAACCAATGAACTTGAAAAATAATGCACTGCCGTACACGACAGAGCTGTAATACTTGATATTGAAGTACATTGGCACATAACATTTAATTATAAATTCAACCAGAATTCTTAAATTTGCATCTGGATTTTCCGTTGTCACATATAATTGCAATAATCTAGCGGCCTTGGTCAGCCACCGAGAATGTACAATTTTCCTTGGTTTGATGTTAGCCAGATCCACCGGAACCACGCCGCTAGAAATTGCATGGGCCATGTCGTATAAGTACTTCGAATCGGTGGAAAATTCTTTTTTTTCTGGAGCAGGGGGCATATTTTGCAACTCTATTTTCTGGAAGCCGTCCACCACTTAAAAATATATAATAATAAAATAATTAAAAATGGTTGACAATTATAATAAATGAGTGATAGCAATAACTTACCGGAAGAGTTTCACAAGTTTCGATTTGACGGCTCAGTTTTCCGGTTGTCGATCTTGGTCCAGTGCTGATTGATTTATCCAAAGCTTAATGGAAGAAATCGGATAATAACCACGCCAGTGTTTTGTTGGCCACCTCCCATACAAAGGTTATCACAAAAGTGCGTTAACCGACTAACAAAAAACGTCAGAAACACTAAATTTTACGGAATCATCTTTTCTGATCGATGTCGGAAGGAAGCTGCACCCAGGCTGTGTATTGTGAACGTGTGCTTCTATCCATATCTTCTTTTTTTTTTTAAATTGAAAATGGGTGTGGTGTCGCCCACTTATGGACCAAAAACCATATCTCAGGAACTACTTCACCGATTTCAATGACATTCGGTATATAATATTTTCTTAACACCCTGATGACATGTACGAAATATGGGTGAAATGGGTTCACAACCACGACTTCTTTCAATATAACGCTATTTTGAATTCCATCTGATGCCTTCTCTGTATAATATATACATACATTAGGAACCAATGATGATAGCGGAATAAAACTTTACACAAATACGGTATTTGAAAAATGTGTAAATGACGGATAATGAAATCTCGATTATCACTTTATCATGCGAGAGTATAAAATGTTCGGTGACACCCGAACTTAGCCCTTCCTTACTTGTTTTTTTTTAAGTTATTGGAGGTTGAAATTAGAGATAGATCGATGAAATTTTGTGAAGTCAAAGAAAAATGTTCATTCTATATTACAGATTAAATAATAAAACTTTTTCTAATTTTTTGTTAAACAACTGAATTTTTCCATATTTGCTACACGGTAAAAAAACTGTAAATTATGTGGCAAAATACGGCAAATAGGATTCCTTGACCCAACAATAACATAGTATATTATTTATAATTTATTTATAATATTTTCAAAAATTGCCTAATTTATTACTGGTGGATGGAGTCATGTGTAGAAGTGCACGCAAGTGAGAAAAGTTCTTTGACTGCCATTCACTTGGGATACTTAAGAAAACACTCCAGTATCTACAATTGGCGCCACATTGCAAAGAGAAGAAACAACTGGCGCGCTGCTGTTAACTCAGTTATAAAGCGGTCTGTCTACGCCAGTTAAGAAAAAGAAATTACTATATTACTGTTATATAAATATTTGCGTTTACTTATTTTCTCTCATCTTTTAATACTTGACTTCGAACCAGCCGAGAAATTATTTGTTTAATATACTGTTGTAAATGACGGATGGAAAATTATTTATGAGATACCATGCATGACCTTACTTGTTTTTTTCAGTTATTGGAGGTTGAAAAGAGATAGATCGATGAAATCTGTGAAGTGCTGACAGATTAAATAATAAAACTTTTTTGACATTTTTATGAGATACCACTTGCATTATGTGGCAAAATACGGCAAACTTTTCAGAAAATGAAAATAATTTATTTATAATATTGTTTAAAATCAATGAACAGTGAGAAAATATCTTACCTCTCACATCACTGTAAAGTCGCATCTGCATCCAAGTTTATCCGCTTTAATATACTGTTATATAAACCATCTATTTATATACAACTTTAGGAAAAAATCAGAGACACATTTGTCTCTTTCATTCAACATAACGAAATATAGTTAAAAATGCCTAAACTTTAAATAGCTAAACCACATTATGTTACTCATAACAATTGCTATTATGAAGGACTAGCACCACATTCGCCTGACTTATCTCTGTGAGACTTAAGGCTGTTTAGCAATCTCAAACGATAGCTCCTGGGAAACGGTTTTGAGTCAATTGAAGACATTAAGTGTGAATCGCTACGCGCTTTGAAAGCTTTTCCAGAACTTGACTTTGAGAACTCTTTCGAGGATTGAAAGATGTTTCCTCAAGTGCATTAAGGACATGGGGATTCCATTAGGGGAAACGATGTAAATTTTGAAAAATAAATTAAAAATTTTAAAATTATGAACTAAGTCTTGCTATTGTTTGCTCATAGTAATACATATTTTCGTACATACCGACGTCCACACTTTTATGTCCAAACTTGATATCTCTTTACAGACGACCATGGTACCGTTTATTATATGTGCATAGTTAAACAACTAACGAACCATTTCCACAAAGCTTTATTATTGTCCTAAATTCTAAGTGGTCTCCTTGCTCTTAATATTTTTGCTGCTACAGTATTCCATTGAAAAATCTCTGTTTGTAGTAAAAATACATTAAGGATGTGATTAGATAATCACGAGCGAGAAGTGCACGGGCAGGGTAAATAGAAAACCCAAATAAACCACATGGAGTTAAAGAGCATTTGTGAGACATTTGTGCTAATTTGTATAGCACAAGCAGTAATTATTTTAATTAATGAAAGGCAATCCAGTCACAGTGGGTAGCCAACGGAAGCGACAGGAAATGGCGTCAACAGGCGTCAAAGTGGTGTGTGCCTAATATGTTAAGAATACCCCGAAGGCAAATGATTCGTGCTACCATTTGAACCATTTGTTTTTTCAATTGTATAGGAAGTTGACTGGTATAGCGCTAAATGGGGTGTTTAATATTCCCAGAACAGAAGTTTGGGAAAGTATACGTTGCGGTAGATAAAATCCTTGATGTGTGAACAAATGAAGAAATTTTATACACCAAAAAGAAATGTGTTCAATTTTTGGTGCTCATCACAGGCATGCCTTTTAGATATTTGGCAACACTAATGTTGCAATCTGGAAACTCAGACATTTATAGTAAAGTTTGACATTTTGGATGGTATGCATACTCAGAAAGTTTTTATATACGAGCGCTACTTTCGGCCAAAAAATGGAATAAAATTTTACTTTCGACCATGACGCTCCCTGAAAGAACATCGATAATATGGTCAATTCAATCGAGGTGGTAAATCAGTTCAAGGGGAATTTCGGGAAGGGAAATTCTAAGTGGTATACCATCACTTGTTTGCCAGTTGTATTTCAAGAAATCAGGATAGCCAACCGCTGAAAATGGATCACTATTCACCGCGATAATGCTCGCTGTCACGATCGACTAAAACAACCGCATTCTTGAGCAATCAAAACGTAATTGGGGATATCTCAATCAAAGTGGGCAAAAGTACTTAGACTATTAGTTCAAATGCATGCTAAAGTGTATAAATATAAATAGAGAATAAACGTAACGATAACAATAAAGATATAAAAATCTGAATACATATAAATGCAAACAATAGAATTTTAACAAAATGTATTCTGAAGGTAAAATTACCATTTACAAATTAAGTGTGGAGGGACAAGATAAAGTACTTCAAAGAAGAAATCGTAAACCAATCAAATGTTTTTTTAGAGTGTTTTTAGGAATTTTGTGTATGAAATATTGTATGTAACCCAGTTATCAGGACATCAGGAACTTTTATGTAATAATAAAATAGATATATAACGGAGTTTTTTTCAACAATCAACAATCCAAGAGTACACTCTCAATCTACATAATGTATTTACCTCAATTCCGTCTATTATTTTAGACATTGCAATTACCTTTTCACTAGTTGTTTAGAAATCAAAAAGGCCCGCATGGCAACCTTAGCCTTCAATGACGACACAGAATGTGGCGCTGAATATTAAAATGTAAGATTAATAACACTGGTCAACAAATTTGTAATTTTTTTTGCCGCATGAAAATTTGAATATACTAGGGCCACCAAATAATAATATATCAATGAAAAAAAATATACACATCATGTTTTCTTGTGACATCAAAAGATACAAAATTCAGCCACACTTACAGAATTATTTCCTAATATCTAATAGATACTTATGATTTTCTTGAATATTCGGCTTCCGGTAGGTCCCTTTTAAGTCGCCAACAATAGTCTGCTAGCATTCTGGGACACTTTTTCTTTGATAACGCTTCTCCATTAAGGAAATGCCTTGAAGGAACCTCTCACCTTGTTCGTTACTCACAGCACCCAAATTTGCCGGAAGAAATCTTATCCTTTATCAATTGCCATATTTGTGGGCTTACAAATATTCCCTATTTGATTTTCGCCTCGCTGAGTTTAGGGAAATTCTATTTAGATATATCTCCATCTTTAGGCATAGCTTTTACGAAATTTTTTATCAGGCCAAGCTTTACGTGCAACGGGGCTAAAAGTATGTCATCAGGGTTCACTAGAGGATAATTTTTAACATTTTTATGGCCTGGAGTTAGTGATTCATGCTTGGGCCACACTTTCTTTGTATAGTGACTTTTACTATCTCTACTGTCCCATTCACAAATAAAACACCAAACTTTCGTATAACCAAGCTGTAGTCCAAGTAAAATGCAATGACTTTAAAATCACCATAAATTTTCCAAGCGTGTTTACTATATTCAATTGCTTCAAGTATAAATCTCATATTTTCGTAAGTCTCTTTCATATTAGAACCATGAGCAATCGACACAGAAGGAAGTTTGTTTCCGTTATGCAGTAACACTGCTTTCAAACTAGTTCTTGAATAGTCAATAAACAGTCGCCAGTGACTTGGATCATATTCGAAATTTAAAAAGTTCATCACAACAGGATCGTTATTACAATAGACTAAATCACCTCCTTCAGAAAAGTAAGCTTTTATTTCATCGTCACGACGTCGAAAATAAGAAATCTTTGTACCGCGAGAAAGTAAATTCCAGTCGTTTAATCTAGACCCCAAAAGCTCAACCTGTTTTTTAGATAGATTTAAATCACGTACTAAATCGTTTAAATCACATTGTGTCAATAAGTGCGGTTCTTTTGAAGTTGACGGTTCATAACTTGAGTCACTACTATCTTCAGATACCTTATTATGCTGACTGTGAACAAATTCCGGACTAGAATTCTCACTTTTTGATCGATTTTGAGGCATCGGCACAGGCAGTTTGGCACTATGTACGATGGGTCTCTTGGCCGAAGACAAGTTTGGATACTGGATAGTGTGTTTGGATTTGGTAGTAATACCTTTTGTTTGAGTCAAACAAACATAACAATCACTTACATGATCCATTGGTTCCGTCCAAATCATTGGTATAGCAAATGACAAATGTTTAGGTTCTTGTTTAGCCCAACCTAAAAGAAGCCTCACACACGTTACGCAACATTTATGTGGAACCCAGGATTTGTCTTGATTCCTCACATGAAAACCAAAATAGTCTAAATAGCACTGTTCAATTAGTGATGTGACGCTGGGATGTAAAAGTTAATTCTTCACACACATAACAAAAATTGTCCGGGTTGTTCAAGCACTTTCGTGGCATATTTACGATCTAACTAATGTAAATAAACTATAATTTAGCAAACACAATAGTTACCCAGTCGACTAAATGCAATTATGTAAACAAAGAAACGTATATAAGGTGAGAAATGAATATGTAGCTGTCACAATAAAACTGGATGTGATAGAAACAAAACTGTTATATATTTTTAATGAGGCTACACCAACATAAATAAAAATCTTAACAAAGTTCATGTGACAAAAACAGTGTTTACCAGCGTAATTATTAAAAATTTTTTATAGATCGTAAAATTTAATTATGTATCGTAAAGAAATTATCATTGTGAATCTAATTGATAATCCAAAATAAATTTTGCTTACAAAATAATTGTTTACATTTACTTTGAGTAATAGAATAAATAGCTTTTTCGATTTTATAAGGCAAGAAAATTAAAAATATTGAAATCAATATTTTTGTGAATTTCAATATATTTAGAATCGGTTTAATTATAATATATTATGGTACGCAGAACTTTATTTTGAAAAACTTGAATTACTTTTAAATTTGTCTATGCCATACGTCCAGATCGGCCTAAGTATTACCATATAAATTAGAACTCATTATTCAGACTGAGGCAAGATCTTAGCTTAAGGAGCCATAATAGCAGCGCCAGTATTAATCGTGGCTGAGTTCTTTTCATTTTTACATGATCTTTGCGTCATATCTTATCGTCTTATCAGTATCACGGCTTTTAACTTAGAACGTCCGATTGTGCAAGTAAGACTTTAGCAGCAAATAATAAGGCATGGTGGGAGGAACATTTTATTATTTCCATAGCATCAGTTATAATGTATTCTACCCTATTTCATTGTTCAATTGTGCCATGAAATTATCAGAAGCCAAACTTATGATTTGGAATCAGCTGTTTGTCTTCCAACACCGGCAAAAGCCGGCGTAACAATGTTCTTTCGATTACTTTAATTACCAGTAGATTAATAGGTCGATAAGAACTAACCAGATATTCCAGTTTTCCAGGCTTAAGAATTAAAATAACCTCAGCCCGTTTCCATTGCGATGGGAAATGACAATATCTGAGCACTTTGTTAAAAAGCTTGACAACCATGCTGACTATGTTTTCGGGTAGCGCTCTAAGGGTAAACGCATTAATTCTGTCATAACCAGGTGACTTTTTTCGCCAATGTTTTGATCTCCTCCTGAACTTCTACAGCATCTATTTCAAAAATCGGATATTCCAATTTACAAGCCATATCAAAAAAATTGCTCATTGTCACATTGCTTGATTCATTACTCAACTCGTTTTGAGTAAACTTACTTTGGAGGTGTACTGTACCTGTACTTTCTCTACATTGGTCCTGTACCAATGACCTCTGCTGTTTAAAATGGGTGGGCATCGGCTTGTGAATTTGATATAAACATTTTTTATGATGCCTGTTATTAGTTAGTTTTATTAGGTCAGATAACTATATTTCCATCTACAAAATTTTATTTATATTTACCTGCTTAAACATTCAAGGAAGAGCTAAGTTTGGGTAGAACTAAACACTTCATACTCTTTCCACAGCATTAGTGTTGACAAAACTTTGTATTAATGTGGGAATATAGTAGATCGGTGGCAACTCCGCTGACGAAGGTGGGAATATGGGAAAGACAGAACGATAATAAACCTCAGAAATTTTATGAAATTTATTTAATTTAATGGGGAATACCAACCAACTTAATTTTTAAAGAAATATGGACCGATAATTCCACCGGCACAAAATAAGGCTATTAAAAAAGTACCATATATATTTACATAATTTTTTGTTATACAATTAAAATTTTTTAAGTTTTCTTCACGCTAAAAAAACTGAAAGTATGTGACACAACGCAGAAATTATTCACCTTTAATAATCTGCAAAAAAATTTTTGTTCATTCATACCATTTCAAAGTTATTGAATTTTTTGTACTCCTACCTATGGCACAACCATCGTTGCGCAGTGCGCTCGTAAGCTCCCGCCATCTGTGCCGCAAGAAAGTCATAAGCCTTAAATATTATTATTTAACCAAATGAATCCTGAAAAAGTATCAATATGTAGCACGATAATTTTGACGAAATATTTATATCACGGGATATGCGTCTGATCCCCTTCCTAATGAACTTCTTCTTTTCAAAATCGGTGAATTTTCGAAATTTTCGTGGATCACTTGACGTGGTTTGACCCATATGCTAGCAATATGTTTGATGAAATGCAACATAATTAATATCTCAGTAAACTTCTGTTTAAGTATACAAATATATATATATATATATATATATATCGTCAAACGAAAAGGGTCAAAGGGTATAAAAATATCTCTTTCATGATTTTGATCGGCCAGTTAAATGCTTTAGTAGTACGATTTAAATAATTTCTTCGGAGTTTGTACTGCTTGCTTGGATAATATTTCGTTAAGTTATATCCAAATTGAAAAGTTTTCAAAAAAATCACTTTATTTCGTTCAGCTTTTATGGCTGATAAATAAATGTAATAGTGGTCTAATATCAGTTACACCCTATAAGCAGATTCAAAGGGAAAAAAGAACCAGAGCAAAATTTCAGATCGATATATCAGAAACTGAGATACATACAAGTGGACAAACGGACCGATAGAAGGAAATGGCAAAACCCACTCAGCTCGTCATACTATTCATCATGCTATTCATTTATATTTACATATTTTACAAGGTCGAAGATTTTCAGGGTATAAAAACAGTTACATATTAGTAGTTGCTGCAAACAAGAGAGGAAAAGCATTTACTGTCTCATATCTACAACTGGTGAGTGGGGATCTTTACTACTCAAAATCACAGTTCACAACATCGACATTGCAATAGCCTATTGACAAAAGCAATTGTATATTTGCATGCCAGCAGCAACATTTCACAATAGTTAACAGCTTGTTGTGTGCCTGCCTACCAGCTGCTGATATGGTAAAGTTTTACTGCGTACATACTTGTATGTGTGGTGTGATGTGTGGGATCGTGGGAGACGTTGGTCAGCCGTGTGGCCAACATGTGCTAATCAGTTGTTGTATGTTTCTCATCGGAATCATGTTCTGGAAAAGTTTAGTCGACTGCACCAAAGATATCTTACTAATTTCTCACAACTACTTTGTGCTGCCATATAGACATTAAAATTTGTATATAAATTTCATATTTTTAGGGACGCCTTTTTGTCTTTTAATAAACGATAATTCCAATTTAAAATTATATCTTTATAAAATTTATTCATTTTTATGTCACTGTTAAATTTTCAAATTTATTAATTGCTTATGGAAATTAAAGGAATTTTTCCAAACGAGAATGTATCAAAGTTCATCAATAATGGGTAAGAGAGACGAAAAATCCATAAAACTCACTGATCCAAAGTTCAAGGTGCTTAAATCGATATACTATATATGTATGTCCATATTTCTTCATGTGAGAACAAACCCGTCAATGGCGACCCCGTTTATCATAGCGCGATACATGATAAACGACAACTTGAAACTTGAAATTAAAGCTCGCGGCACTTGGTTTCAACAAAACGGCGCCCACACATCACATCAATCAATGGATTTTTTGAGAGAATGCTTAGGTGAGCAGATAACTGTATGTTTTGGCCCGGTCAGTTAGCCACCAAAATTGTGTGATTTGAATCAATGGATGGGTTATCTAAAACGGCCAACATTTGAAAGAGATACTCTTAAAAAAATAAATGCGAAATAATGTTCTTTCAAATGAAAATAAACTTTCCGCATTATATTTGAAGTTTCTGTGTTTTTTCGTTAAAAAGTAGGAAGCCTTGAAATGGATCACGCTTTATATGTTCTTATATGCATGCCATTTTCTAATTTACCGCCATTTTCTAATAACACCCCGTTTAAAAGTTAATTTCATCAGTTTTCATCAATATAATTTTTATAAAGCGAATAAGTAGGTGTTAAACTATTTAAATAATTTTGTCTCGTATTAAAATTCTGACAAAAAGTGCGCAAGCAAGAAAATATACAGTTAATGCAAAAACAAGCTAAAAATTTAAAAAAACACAGTGACAAAACTCAATCAGAAAAATCAAAATTCAATTCATGTCTACGCATTTCAACTTGTTGTGGCAGTAAGTAAACTTTCCTTTTCATGCTTTTCTTGACCATTCGCTCTTTGTGCATGTGTCTGTGCCGCGTATGCAAGGCACAAACAATTCGATATCTCGTGCATTATAAATTCGTTATAAACAAAGTTTTCACAGCTTAAAAATTAGATGATAAGTCGTAAAATGAGGCTGAAAAGTTGGAAAATAAATATGTTTTCCATCAAACTTTGTTTTAAATAGCATTTGTTCCAAGTTTGTACTATAAACCTTAATGTGATAAGGTTTGAACAATACGAAATTCACATCAATTGTGACAGAAACGTACCCATCGTTAGTTATTCATCAATATTTATTTCAAATTAATCTTCATCAAATTTAATACATCTCTTCAGCGAGGTTTGTTTTATCCCTTCGATTTCGCGGGTTTTCGGAGTGGCAATTTCAGTTTGGGGAACAAGAAAAAATCACGCGAAGCCTAGTCTTGAGAATACGGTGGTTGATTGATGATATTCATATCGTTTTTGGACCAAAGAGACCTGTTTACGATACTCTTTTTGAAAAAAAAGAGCTTTATCAAGATGAGTCGTTTTATTCACCAAAATCATTCAAATGGACTCGAGAGAGCTGAGCTCTCTAGCCATCTCTGTAACATTTGACTAAGGATTTTCAAACACCATATCACTCTTTTAATGTTTTTATCAGTTGAAGAGGTCGAAGGTTGTCCGGACATGCCTCGATTCCGCACACGAAATTTGATTAGAAATACCAAATTTGAGACAAATTCTTTCTTGGATATTTTTATCCGTTGCAAAAATCGCAACGTATTACTGGTTAGCAGATCCCATCAAATTATGAAAATGAATTCTTTGAAATATCATTTACCCGGGGAATTTAATTATAGTTTCCGGGTGCTTTTGTGTCATCATGTATATATGGAGTAGCGTGGAAATATTTAAGGGTGTTTAACATCTGTGAAAAAAAATTTCGTCCAAAGCGAAAAGTGTTAGAAACCATATTTTTTGCAATCATTTTATTCAAAGACTTCCGTTAGGAAGCGCTTGCAAATATATTATAATTCAACTTTTTAAGCTGACTCGTTTTTGTGTGTGTTTTACCAATATGCGGTGCTTGTTCTCTGCTAAATGCTCTTGTCTTGCTCTTTCCACCAGCTTCGAAAAAAGTCTTTGTAATCCTGCATAAATATTTATTCGATGTCACTTGTGCCTTCGGTGGTAGAAGGTCAAGTTTTGTAAAATATGAAATTCTGCGCACAAAATTTTCTGAATTCACATCGGTGTGGCTCAACGCCGTGGCATAACAAAAAGTCATCACACTTTAATTGAAAAAGCTGACACGTTCTGGCAACTAGGTAATAGCTGTTTGCTTGGGTGCGCCTTTAGGTATGAAAAAGGTGTAAATACTGTCTTAAGTAGATTTTCTCGCGTATTTAAACTTTGCAAAAAATTCGCATCGCCTACCAATTTTACGAACATTTACTGCCATTTTTATACTCCCTCTGCAATGCTGCTTTAAAATGATAAGCTTTATGATACAGTTGTTTATGTAGTTGGTTCTTGTTCTAAAATGTGGCTGAGTTTTCAGATCATCCCATATATTCCCTTCACACTTATCAAGCCACAAGCTATATTTGCTGTATTCGTGTTTGTTGCTATAACATCGTATTTTTGGTACCAATTAATTTGTCAAAAGCTAATTATAAAGTTAAAGATATAAGAATGGGCTAAGTTCGGCTGTAATCGGTTATTTCATGCTCTTCTTTCTTGTCAGAACAAAAGCGAGGGAAATACCTACAGGTGCATAAGGTTTGTTAATTACTTGTCATATAGGACAAGTTTTCACCCAATGTAATCCATTTTAGTTGCAGGAATGCATACCTGGGAGAAAAGCACACCCACTAAATTTAATTATGATAACTTTCATATTGGCCGATATATGGGTTCTCAGGTTAAGCGGAAGTTCGAAAAGCTTTTTACTACGTATCCCCCACGTACGAATAAATTAATGATGAATTAACGAATGAAGAGAATTATTGATCGATTCAACGCATTTTCGCATACATGCATGCTATTATCGAAAATAATTATATTTTAATTCCTATAATAAATCTCACAGATTTACCGATATTTTAAACAAAAAGGGGACATAGTTCATATTATCAGCATATATTGTGCAAATGATTAGAACAAGGAGACGAGGTGAAATCAGAGTGACTATATCTCTATCCGTCCGTTGTTTTGTGCAAGGGATAATTTGGTTAAAACTTAAACTATCTTGATAAAAATTGGTAAACCTTTTCCTTGGCAAAAAGTTGACAACGTGTTCGTAACAAGTTGAAATTATCTGGACATTCCTAGATTCTTCTTCTTAATTGGCGTAGACACCGCTTACGCGATTATAGCCGAGTTACCAACAGCGCGCCAGTCGTTTCTTCTTTTCGCTACGTGGCGCCAATTGGATATTCCAAGCGAAGCCAGGTCCTTCTCCACTTGGTCCTTCAAACTTCCAACTCTGCTTTCCCCGGCGGGTATTGTGTCGAATACTTTCAGAGCTTATGTGTGTGTCGATTCTTTTTTCACGGGTCTTTTCCAAGATTTGGCGCATGGTGAATATCTGGTCGGTTGTTGATTTTCCAGGTCAGAAGCCACACTGATAAGGTCCAATCAGTTTGTTGACGGTGGGCTTTAATCTTTCACACAATACGCTCGATAGAACCTTATATGCGATGTTGAGGAGGCTAATCCCACGGTAGTTGGCGCAGATTGTGGGGTCTCCTTTTTTATGGATTGGGCATAGCACACTTAAATTCCAATCGTTGGGCATGCTTTTGTCCGACCATATTTTACAAAGAAGCTGATGCATGCTCCTTATCAGTTCTTCGCCGCCGTGTTTGAATAGCTCGGCCGGCAATCCATCGGCCCCCGCCGCTTTGTTGTTCTTCAGGCGGGTAATTGCTATTCGAACTTCTTCACGGTCGGGCAATGGAACGTCTGCTCCATCGTCATCGATTGGGGAATCGGGTTCGCCTTCTCCTGGCGTTGTGCATTCACTGCCATTCAGCAGGCTGGAGAAGTGTTCCCTCCATAATTTAGGTATGCTCTGGGCATCGATCACTAGATCACCTTTGGGGGTTCTACAAGAGTATGCTCCGGTCTTGAAACCTTCTGTAAGCCGCCGCATTTTTTCGTAGAATTTGAGCATTACCCCTGTCGGCCAGCTTATCAAGCTCTTCGTACTCACGCATTTCGGCCTCTTTCTTCTTCTGTCTGCAAATGCGTCTCGCTTCCCTCTTCAACTCTCGGTATCTATCCCATCATGCACGTGTAGTGGTCGATCGTAACGTTGCGAAGTAGGCAGCCTGTTTTCTCTCCGCTGCGACACGGCACTCCTCGTCGTACCAGCTGTTCTTTTGCACTTTCCGAAAACCAATGGTTTCGGTTGCAGCTGTACGTAAGGAGTTTGAAATGCCGTCCCACAGTTCCCTTATACCGAGTTGTTGATGAGTGCTCTCAGAGAGCAGGAGTGCAACCCGAGTAGAAAATCGTTCGGCTTTCTGTTGTGATTGCAGCTGCAGAACCTTCCATGTGCGAATCTTGGCTGCAACAAGATAGTGGTCCGAGTCGATGTTAGGACCTCGGAGCGCACGCACATCTAAAACACTGGAAACGTGTCTTCCGTCTATCACAACATGATCGATCTGGTTGGTAGTTTTTCGATCCGGAGACAGCCAGGTAGCTTGATGAATCTTTTTATGCTGGAATCTAGTACTACAGATAACCTAGATTACAGTCTGAAAAAAAAACAAAATCAGACCTAACCTCGCCTATTTCCCATTTTAGTCAGTTCAATCTGATTCTTTCTTTTTCCAGTATGCAAATACATGTATTGGGATAAAACTTTAAGCGAATAGTTCCTCTCGTCTGCCTTGTGTAAATCGGACCGAAGCTATTCTACCTCTCTGCTATCAAATATGTGGATCAAAATTAGAGTTGCTAACTTTTTATTGAAAATATCGGTCAATCTGTGATTCTCTGTTTGTCGATTGAATAGGTTCGGTCGTTCTCTTTTCGTGCTGCAAAAACCAGCTTTGAAATTGATGTTCTCCCTTATTGTGGATTGGGCAGAGCACACTTAAGTTCCAATCGTCGGGTATGCTTCCGTTCGACCATGAAATCTGTTGTTGTGATATGTTTTTGGATTTTAAAACCTTAACTCTACTTTTACTGGTGACGGCTACTGCCCACTGAGAAGTTCCAAATCTGTTCAATTCGAAGGCGGAAAAGCATTGACTCTTAATCTTGCAGTTGATATATAATCTATGGTTATCGAATATACTTTTCGAATAACGTTGTATTACTAAAATCAGCATATAAATCCAATGGTCTTTCAATCAACATTTTAGATACTCCCTCAATTACTTTATTTTTAATTGTCTTAATTAGTTTGGTCGTTTCCTACGCAACACTGCTTCAGAATCAGTTTTGGCAGCCAAGAAGAATGTGCTCTAAAAGTGAAAGGCTCTCAACTATTGACTTAGTGTGAATTTTTAAACAAGCAAAAAGGCAAATGTGTTACGGTGCAAACCGCAAAATTTACTTTTCTACTTTTCGAGCATTTTTTGCAATGACTCAAAATGCACTAGTGGGAAAAAACACGATCCGGCTATTGTAGTTTATAACTTTAATTGGATTAAATTTAGCGCCAACATAGTAGATGTATGCTAAACGCGTTCGCACATTTTGTTGTAATACTGTATATGCATGCGTCGACTTGGTTCACAAAGTGCCGTAAATATGCTCTAACCTAAGATATAGAATCACAGGGACCACAGTAACAAGAGGCACCTCTAGGCAGAAAATATGAAAAAGTGGTAGTGGCATATAAAAGTATTACCGTATATTAATATAACATAATCAATTTTGCTATTCGATAATATGAAATCGTTTTTGTCATAAAAAATTATAATTGCAATGTCTTCTGACTAACTGAATATATGGACAAAGCTGTTTATAGATTCTGATGATTAAGATATAAATAAAGAAATTGTATTTTTCTCTCAGTCACCGACTAAACCTCGTACTGAGCAGTTGAGTTAGCGTCTTTCTCTGAGTTAATAGCTATTCATATAGCTCTCTTTTGGTGTTCTTTTTTTTTGCACCCCGGTCTGCTTACTTAAGTAACGCGATTAATACTTATTTGAAGTGAGAAATATAATCCAGTACTTATATAAGTGTATTATAATTTTTCCACTATGCCCCCGGTGGGCTTCCAGTTCGGGGACAACAGGTTTGCTGCGTTGGCCCAAGGTCCCCAACCAAAACGTAAAAAATCGTATCAAAAACTGCAAGATGCTTTTCATGCTTTTCCTGACTTACAGCCAATAAAAAGTGATGACCCAAAGTATATTGTGATTAAATCCGACGAGAATTCTACACCCCTTTCGAAGGTTTCTTGTTTTCGTGTTTACAATGCCTTACTTACCGTGAGCAAAGATATAAACGAAATTAGTGAATTACGCGACGGCAGCCTATTACTGCTAGTGAAAAATAAGCAAGTAGCAGAAAAGTTTATAAAAACGAAATGTCTTTTCAACATTGGCGCTGTTAGCGCTAGCTATCATCAACATCTTAATTGTAACAAAGGCACCATTTATGCATCGTTTTTAAACGATGTGCCTGAAAGCGAAATAATAGAAGGACTGAGTTCTTACGAAGTTTCCGCGGTTTATAAGTTCACTCGCAAAGTTGAAGGTGTTATAAAGCCTACTGGTGTTATGCTAATATCATTCAACAGTTATTCCCTTCCAAACAAAATAAACATCGCATGGAGGACGACCTCTGTGCGACCGTACGTGCCTAATCCAATGCGCTGCAGGTCTTGCCAGAAATTGGGTCATACGCAAAAACCTTGTAAAGGTTCCTCAACATGCGAAATTTGCAATTTTCCTACTCCACACGATAATGACTGCATCCGAGTTATGTGTGCGAATTGTTCTGGCGAGCATCGCTCTTCTGACTATACGTGTCCAAAGTATATGCAAACTAAAGAAATTTTAAAAATAAAGACACTAGAAAAGTGCAGTATGCACGAAGCCCTCAAAAAGTATAGAGAAAATACTTCCCTCTCTTCCCTCACTGCTAGCTTTGCACATGTGCTTCAACCTACAAAAGAGGTATCCTCTGTAACCACCACACCAACAAAAATTTCAGCCATTAACAATTCCACAAAAAAATACTCATAGAACTGCCGACAATGACTTGCCTAGTACATTAAAACAAAACGCAGAGGTCACCTCTGCACCCAACTCATCAATAAACTCTTTAACTAGGAAAAATCACTCACCAAACGCCAAAAATAAGCATATTTCCATCAACAAGCCTGCATCGATCAGTTCAGACTACAACAACGTCTCACATTCAGCTAAAAATATCAGCGACAACTGTACCCAACAAGACTTCTTGTTAAATCCCAAACTTTTCAGTCCAACAACAGCCTTTTTCATTTCTAACGATAATCAATACTCTACTGAACATACTGAACAAATAGAAATTGACTCTGAATAAATACGCTTAGCTTTTACTCTCTTTTGAACTAGTACTCAATTGGTGACACTCAGCTTCAACTGACTGCTCATACGAGTTGATATTCTAGCTCTCTTCTGTTTCCCTTTTTCTTTTTTTCGTACATACATCTTATGATTCCATTATTGCAATGGAATTTAAACGGCTACACTAATAATTACAATGAGCTTCAATTATTAATACAAGATCATGCCCCAGCTTTATACTCTTAAATTAAATTCACAATGGAATTTAAACGGCTACACTAATAATTACAATGAGCTTCAATTATTAATACAAGATCATGCCCCAGCTTTATACTCTTAAATTAAATTCACATCTCTTTCAACTTGTCGGCTTTTACTCGTAAGCAGTACATTGGCATGTTTCACAATCTTCCACATATTTGCACAGGTAAAAGAGGCATTGCGATTCTCATAAGAAGAGATATTCCACACAAAATTAATGTCATTCAATCCAACTTGCTGGCTATGTCGATCGAAATTATCTTAGTTAAAAAAATCACTATTATCTGCACCCACATTGCACCAGACAAACAATTTACCAGTACAGACATCCTGCAATTAATCAACCAAGCTTCTACTCCTTTAATTTTCGCTGGTGATTTTAATGCATGGAGTCCACTATGGGGCTCTCCAATAGCCAACAAGGGGGCAAATGCATTGAAGACGCTTTACTTTCCTCAAACTTAATATGTTTGAATAACGGATCCGCGACACACTTTTCCACTCACTCCACTTTTTCCCAGTAGATCTTACAATGTGCACCGACACACTTGCCACAGAGTGCGAATGGAGTATACTCGATCACCTGCATGGAAGCGATCACTTTCCCATTGTACTAAAATTGCACCTAGGTTCAACAACTAAAAACCACAAAATAAATAAGGTATTCAAAACTGATTACGCTGATTGGGAGAAGTTTCAGACACATTGCGAGATAAATGGCAATAATACCCCAATATCTGACAACCCTAACCAATAAAGTGCGAATTTAACAAAAATTATCCGTTCAGCAGCGAATGTCAGCATTCCTCATACAAAGCCAACAGCGAGTTCAAAGGGTGTTCCTTGGTGGAATAAAGAAATCGCTGAATTGCGGGCAAAAAAACAGACAGCTTGGTATGAATACAATCGAACTCGATCACTAGTCAACTTAATATCTTTCAGGAAAGCCAATGCTCTTTTCCGTCATTCCGCGAAAAAGGCCAAGCGTAAATGGTTTCAGGATTTCACAAGCAAAATAAATCCTTCGTCTAGTCCTAAGTTAATATGGAACGCTTTAAAAAAACTTTCTGGAGTGCCTAGTAATCTAACCATTCAATGCGTAAAGGGGCCAACAGGTTTGGTAACCAATCCATCCGATATTTCCGAGTTATTTGCAAACCACTATTCTGAAACAAGCTCAGACATTTCATTCAGCACACAGTTTCAAACCTCTAAAACCACCACACTGCCCGACACTTCCTACTCTGTCTCCCCTCTTTCTTTTTCTGCTAAACAAATAGAAACCAGCATTTCATTGTCTGAATTCGAGTTCGTTGCATCTACCGTTAAGGGTAAGTCCCCGGGGCAAGATAAAATTTCTTATCCAATTATCAGGCATATGCCGAAAAGTCTCAAGCTCCGATTGGTAAAGCTTTATAACAAAATTTTCAATACTGGTGTCTACCCCCAATTTTGGAAAACGTCCTGTGTCATACCAATACTTAAACCACACAAATCCTCCGATGAACTTGCTAACTATAGGCCGATTTCCCTCCTTCCATGTATGGGAAAAATTTTGGAAAAGATCGTGGCTAACCGCTTGATGTGGTATGCTCAGCGAAACAAGTTCATATCACCGAATCAAGTCGCCTACAAAAAAGGTCAAGGCACGTTAGATGCTTTAATCCAACTAGACTACTTCATTACTAACGCTTTGTCCAGCAAAAACCACGTGTCCGTACTATCTCTGGACTTTCACAGAGCCTTCGACAAAATTGGAGCCCATATTATTATTCGACAACTTAGAAAATGGAAAATAGGCCAGAATATGATACGTTTTATTACTAACTTTCTCACAAACAGAAAACTCAAAGTCAACGTAAATGGTTTTCTTTCTTCAACACTCCCGCTTTCTAATGGTACGCCGCAAGGCTCACCTCTTTCAGCCCTCCTTTTTATCATTGCTTTCGATGATATTTGTAGGATGATAAAAAATTACATAGGAGTTGAGCACCAGATCCATGCTGACGATGTTATAATCTACACAAAGGTCTCTGACGTTAATTTAGCTCAATCCTTATTTACTAATATACTCGCCAGAATTGAGACTTGGTCACTGGAGTCTGGTGCTTCACTTTCCTTAGACAAAACACATATCCTTCATGTATGTTGGAAGCAAAATTGCAACGGTTTTTCACTTACCCACAACCAAACTAACATCGAATGTAAAACACAGCTGAAAATACTAGGATTAATTTTTGACTCTAATTATAGCTTTAATGCTCACTGTAAATATGTCAGAAACTCGTTAATGACACGATTAAATATTGTTAAATATCTCTTGTCAGAGCTCTGCTAACTTCAAAAATAGATTATGGGCTCCCCATCTATGGCAATTGCTCCAAAAGCAGTATCAACCTTTTAAATGCACCATACCATTGCGCAATACGGCGAAGTCTCCGGGCCTTTCCAACCTGTCCAATAAAAACGAGAATGACTGAATCTGGTTTACCAACTATTCAAAATAAAATTATAGATTCTTCGCTCCAAATTATTGCGAAAACGGCTGAGAACACCAACCCATTACTAAATACAACTAACACGCATGCCACGAAAAAAAGAAAATTCCAAGAATACAATCGGCTATTTCAAGATGCCTAGGTTTCGCTGCAGAAAATAATATTTTACGTAACGCAACATGCAAATTCACCTCTCGACATCCTCCCTGTCTGATCAATGATAAAATCCTACAGAATAAGCTTATGTTTTTGTCCAAGCCAAACACACCAAACAAAGTCTTTCAACAAACCTTTGCTGAACTGGAATCTAATTATACAAATAATGACTGGAAGTTATTGTTTACGGATGGCTCCAAGTCCATGGATTCCACTTCGTTAGCAGTTGTCACTGCCACAGTGGAAATTATTTGCAATTGGCTTCTCCCCTCAACGAGCTCTGTATTTACCGCTGAAGGAGCTGCTATTCTTCATGCAGTTAATCACGCAAAAAAGACGAAAGGAAAGTTCCTCATCTGTACCGACAGCAAATCGTGTATATCTGCAATAACGTCTCCTTCCAATCGTGAAGTATACAACATTGCTAACGGCCAGCCAGCTTACGATTAGGCCTGATATAATAAACCACCTTGCTTATAAGATCGAGAGAAACCAAACAAAACTTTTTCATTTCCTCGCAGAAAAAAATGGACCAATGGTTCCGCGGTTGACACATTCAATGGCGAAATCCACAGTTTAACCGGGAGATTAAGAGGTGAAATAGTAACAGGAGCATGCTTCTTCTTCTTTTTTACTGGCATAGACACCAAAGACAGAGAAGCATGCTACATACTTATGTAATAATCCATACACAGAAATTAGCTTAAAACTAAGTGCCTACAGTTCAGTCTTTCAGACTGAATTTTCTGGCATAACTAGGTTGCCAAGTGGGCTTCTTAAAAAGCATACAACAAATTTACATTGTGGCAGTGTTGATGGTGAACAGACCATACATGTAAAAAGCTATAAAAATAGGAGTAAAAGCAGAACTTGGTATTACTATAGGATTCATCCTTTAAGCACTCAGCACTCTGAAAAGGAAGATTTAATGGATTGCAGAGAATGCGGGGAGGATGATGCGATGTTGGAATATTATTGAAGCGATGGTCCAGCCTTCAGATGAATGACACGAGACATATACAATGGCTCCCAATGCTACAACTTGAGAGACATTGGGGAGCTGTCGCGGAAAAAGCTAGGTTTTTACCAAATCCACCGATTTTCTGTATAAATATTTTCCGGGAGCCCAGTGAATCTAATGATCGCGGTGCTTGAGCGCCTTTTTTTAACTAACCAAACACAATTTGTCTGTAGCAAAAAATAAAGTCTTGCTAGGAATCTAAGCATTCACTAACATTTTCCGATTTCGGGCAAAGTATGAAGAGATCTCATTTGCAACTTGTTTATACCTTGAACAGGGTATATTAAGCTTGTCACGAAGTTTGTAACACCCAGAAGGATGCGTCGGAGACCCTATAAAGTATATATATAAATGATCAGTATGTTGAGTTGAGTCGATATAGCCATGTCCGTCCGTCCGTCCGTCTGTATATATACGAATTAGTCCTTCAGTTTTTAAGATATCGTTTTGAAATTTTGTAAACGTCATATTCTCTTCAGGAAGCTGCTCATTTGTCGGAACTGATATCGGACCACTATAACATATAGCTGCCATACAAACTGAACGATCGGAATCAAGTTCTGGTATGGAAAACTTTCGCATTTGACGTGGTATCTTCTCGAAATTTGTCATGGATTCATGCTTAAGGTAATAACATAATCTCCGAAAAAATTGTTCAGATCGGATTACTATAGCAGATAGCTTCAATATAAGCTGAACACATAGTTACAAAACGAAATCCACCTGTGAAGGGTATATTACCTTCGGTGCAACCGAAGTTAACGTTTTTTCTTGTTTGAGTTTCGCATAGTTACGTTTTATAAATCCTTCTCCTTTTTCACATTTATAAGTAGCTATTTTAATAACTCGAAAGTATACACAACTAAACAAGATAATTTTTAATGTTACCAGAAGTGAGTAGGGTGGCAAATATGTCCATACTAGCGTGCGACATTTTTAATTACCGGCAAAGTGGCAGCTGTTAAAATTCGTTTCTACAACGCGATAACAGCACGAATGAATGAGCGTTTCCTTGCACTTCCTGTGTGAACCTGAGCATTCATTTGTAGCAATAAGAACACAGTAGTTAAATTATACTTGAAGCAGATACACAAGGTGAATTGTTGTAGAAAACTTTTTAAATAAGATATTTATAATTTTGTCATATACGTCTTCTTTGTTAATATTAATTTCATTTCCCTCTATGACATACCTATAGAGCTTAATGCTCCACCTCTCGTGCGTTTCGTTGTACAAGGAGCATTTCAAAGTAAACAGGACATATCACTTTTGGAACCTAGCGCCCCTGGTGGTGCTATCTATATATTGACTGGCTATCTTTCTCGATTGTCCAGTGAACATTTCATGACATTTCATTTATTGTAAGTGAAGTTATTGCGTTTAAGTGTCAGTATGTTTGCGTTATCGGTGCGAAAATGAGCTTCGAACAAAAAGCCAATATTCAATTTTGTTTTAAAATTGGTAAAACTTCTACCGAAACGTTTCAATTGATGAAACAAGTTTATGGCGATGATTGCCTATCCCGTAGCAAAGTGCACGAGTGATTTTTCATCGTTTTCAAAGTGGTCGTGAGGACATAAATGACGATCAACATGTGGGCCAAACAAAATCTGTGATCAACGGAAATTCTATCGAAACTGTGTGTGAATTCATCATAAATCTGCCGAAATCATCATTGTAAAATTCATGGAAATGGAATTGAACATCTCCAAAACATCGATTTATCGCATTTTGACCGAACGTTTGGGATTACGAAAGGTGTGTGCACGATTTGTTCCGCACAAATTGCCTGACGACCAAAAATTGCTGAGAATCCATCTCGTCGATCGACGCTTGTGACCGATTATTTTACCAAAAATCACATTTTAACCATTAACCACTCCCCGCATTCACCTATTATGACACCATGGGACTTCTTCCTTTTCGAAAAAAGTCATTTGCCCTTGAAAGAAAAGCGTTATGCAAACGTAGGTGCCATTCAACAGACTTGCACTGGCATACTAGGGGCCATACCGGCCAACGAGCTAAAACACTCGTTCGACATGCTTTTGGACCGCGCAAAAAGCTGTATTGAAGCAGAAAGAGACTATTTTGAATAAAATTTTGCCAAAAAAAAAACATTTTTCTTTTTTTTTTTTAAGTCCTTATATCATTACCATCTTTAACACTTGTTTGTTAAATTGATAGTTCTTTAAATTTGGGAAACAGAATTGAATATTGGAATAAAAGTTTGTGTATACATATATACCATAGAACGGAACGGTATTTTAACTTTAAGTCTACATAAAGGGTCCATCAACGGAAAGTGTTCTAAACGAGGTAGTAAATGTAATAGAGAAGTTATTCCATTATTATTTATCTGGACATAAAAGGAGGTTTTAATAACATAGAGATGAGGACCATCATTATGTCTCTGAAACAGGCCAGCATATACGACATGCTGTGCTGATGGAGTCAATCGAAGCTTATGAACAGAATTATTGTAGCATCACACGGCGCAACGACACGAACAAGTTATGTATTGAGAGGGGCTCTTCACGGAGGTATCCTATCCTTGCTTTTGTGGGAAGTGGCACTGAATGGTATACTACTTTTATTCAAAGGGAGAGGAGTACAAGGAGTGAGATTATGGAAATAGCCTTAGGGAGGTTATATCTGTGGGCCACGAAAAAAGGACGAGTGGTTAGTCTTGATAGGACGGATCTAATGATATATACGTATAAAACCAAAATATCTCAACTTCATTCAGTGGTACTACAAAAGTGAACTGGACAATGAATATTGAGAAACGTATTAGGAGAGATTACATGGTTCGAGAATATTCAGCAGAAATTGTTACTTCAAACCGAATATATATATATGGATGTATTCAACCGTTATTAGCAGCACGAAATCAATGTAAACAAATCGAAATACATCCTCCAAAATCATCGTAAAGCTCACTGGCAACTTAACTCAACTTGTCAATAATTTGGGTTTCCGGTCACAAGAAAGTTTTCGACAACGAAAGCGCAGACGAGTCGACTAAAGCAGCAGTTTCTCTTGATGAATCCGAGGCAGATATATTACTATTTCCCTCCAGAATAAACGGTAGGGAGTTACTGAGAAATAAATAGGTCAAAATAAACAAAAATCTACAACCAAATTCAGGATAGCGAAATACCTATGGCCAAATTATGACAAGACAAAAACAAAGAACTTATTTCATAGCTCTAGGATACCTATAATAGGTATATACAGACTTATAAAAAAATTATAATGTCTTATAATAACACCATAGGCAATTGTAAACTTAATGGAATCAAGAAAACGGTACAATATGTCCTCTTGGTTGGCCATTTCTATCACAAATCAGACATCGAAGTCTTAGAACCCATAAGATACCAATTCTTTAACGTCATCCTAAAAAAATCTTAACAGAGGTAAGTAGTTTCATTGAGGGCACCAAATGGTTTGAACAGAACAATGGAACGTTATATCAAGATGTAAAATCTTACGATATTGTGTCAAGGTAGCTCATCCCGCGCTAATTGAGACCAAAGGTTAGCACCCTTGCCTATTTATCTACCTAAGTTCCAAGTGTAAGTTATATAAATATTCGAATAGTATATATTAGCAAATATTTTACAAATATACTGCTGTACTGTTTAGAACGATTTTTGTTTACGATCAATAAACGCATAAATTGTCTGCATTGAAAGTCAATTCAATAAATTCATATTTTTCGTTTTCATAATAAATGTAACTAAAGTCTAATACTTAGCTATATATCGTTTATAAATGTCGATATAATTAACGAGATATAATATCTATAAATATGCGAAAAATATACACTCATTATGTCTTCTGTATGTTTGTATGAACGCTCATTAAAATTTTATACTTGACTTCACTTGTCATCAACATGCGTCAGTGATTTTTTTGTAAAGAACAATATGGGAGATCAAACTGATTATGTGTTAGACATGGTGCTTATTAAGGTGTTTGTTGTTTTCCAAAATAATTTTTTTTTTAACTCTCCTAAAGTTGCAGTTTTTGTCCTTATGAACACTGCTCCAATTTCAATCGTATCCAAATCATTTTACTTCTCCCATATATTTTATTTGGGATTTTTGATATTTTGCAATAAAGTTTTTATCTCCAAAGTAAATAAATCGTGAACTTTGAGATAGTAATCTGCTCTACAGAAAAGAGTCAACGATTTTTTTTCATGAAACCACTTCTTTAAATGTTATGCGCGCTTAAAATTATGCATCAAATATACTTTATTCACATAGTACACTATGATGAAAATATGCAACAAAATAAATAATTTGGAAATAACGGACACCTTAATATATTTATATATATATATCACACACATATTCCTAAGCAACAGATGTTGCTTTACGTTCAATGTATTTGTGTTATTATAACTGCATTGTTGGCTACAATGCGGCCGATGCCTAAAGTGTTTGTCATTTTACGGATGCCAAATTCGGTTGCCAGTGACAATTTTCAATTTATTTTAAATTGTTACTTATTATTCCTTTTATTATTAAAACCAAAAATCGAAGACGGCCAAGAGCAACGATGTTTCACTCACCATAATTGAGTTTTTTTTTTAATTGATGCTTTCGAATTCAAACAAAACGACTTTCCTTATATTTACATGTATTTTTTAAATTATGTCTCACACTCACCCACCTAAATTATACTTCCATCAACATTTTCAATGATACAGAGATCATATTTCTTACTACTGTTATTTGCCTTGCTATCGTTTAAATTAATTGCTCCCTAAAAGCCATTAAATATGTTCTATAATTTTAACCAGGTTTAACCTTTATGTGGGATATCTGCTCTTTGTGTGTATTTATCGGTATGTTCCCAGTTGTTGCGTATTAGCCTAAGCATCAAATTAATATGGCAAAAGTTTCGTATCCACATATGCACACTTTCAATCTGTACGATTTCCTGTAACCACAAAATCAATAAGCGATGTGGCCAATTTGCAGTAGATTGCAATATTCTTCTTCCTCTTAATTGGCGTAGACACCGCTTACGCGATTATAGCCGAGTTGACAACAGCGCGCCAGTCGTTTCTTCTTTTCGGTACGTGGCGCCAATTGGATATTCCAAGCGAAGCCAGGTCCTTCCCCACTTGGTCCTTCCAACGGAGTGGAGGTCTTCCTCTTCCTCTGCTTCCCCCGGCGGACACTGCGTCGAATACTTTCAGAGCTGGAGTAGCCCCTGTCTTTTAATTCGCTGAACTATGTCGATGTCGTCGTATATCTCGTACAGCTCATCGTTCCATCGAATGCGGTATTCGGCGTGGCTAACGCGCAAAGGACCATAAATCTTTCGCAGAACTTTTCTCTCGAAAACTCGCAACGTCGACTCATACGTTGTTGACATCGTCCAAGACTCTGCACCATATAGCAGGACGGGAATTATGAGTGACTTATAGAGTTTGGTTTTTGTTTGTCGAGAGAGGACTTTACTTCTCAATTGCCTACTCAGTCCGAAGTAGCACCTGTTGGCAATAGTTATCCTGCGTTGGATTTCTAAGCTGACATTTTTGGTGGTGTTTACGCTGGTTCCAAGATAGACGAAATTATCTACAACTTCAAAGTTATGACTGTCAACAGTGACGTGAGTGCCAAGTCGCGAGCGCGACGACTGTTTGTTTGATGACAGGAGATATTTCGTCTTGCCCTCGTTCACTGCCAGACCCATTTTCTGTGCTTCCTTGTCCAGTCTGGAGAAAGCAGAACTAACGGCGCGGGTGTTGAGGTCGATGATATCAATATTATCAGCATACGTCAGTAGCTGTACACTCTTATATAAGATGGTACCTTCTCTATTTAGTTCTGCGGCTCGAACTATTTTCTCCAGAAGCAGGTTGAAAAAGTCGCACGATAGGGAATCGCCTTGTCTGAAACCTCGTTTGGTATCGAACGGCTCGGAGAGGTCCTTCCCGATTCTGACGGAGCCTTTGGGGTGGCTCAACGTCAGCTTACACAGCCGTATTAGTTTTGCGGGGATACCAAATTCAGACATCGCGGCATAAAGGCAGCTCCTTTTCGTGCTGTCGAAAGCAGCTTTGAAATCGATGAAGAGGTGGTGCGTGTCGATTCTCCTTTCGCGGGTCTTTTCCAAGATTTGGCGCATGGTGAATATCTGGTCGGTTGTTGATTTTCCAGGTCTGAAGCCACACTGATAAGGTCCAATCAGTTTGTTGACGGTGGGCTTTAATCTTTCACACAATACGCTCGATAGAACCTTATACGCGATGTTGAGGAGGCTAATCCCATGGTAGTTGGCGCAGATTGTGGGATCTCCTTTTTTATGGATTGGGTATAGCACACTTAAATCGTTGGGCATGCTTTCGTCCGACCATATTTTACAAAGAAGCTGATGCATGCTCCTTATCAGTTCTTCGCCGCCGTGTTTGAATAGCTCGTCCGGAAATCCATCGGCCCCTGCCGCTTTGTTGTTCTTCAGGCTGGCAATTGATATTCGAACTTCTTCATGGTCGGGTAGTGGAACGTCTCCTCCATCGCCATCGATTGTGGAATCGGGTTCTCCTTCTCCTGGTGTTGTGCGTTCCCGCCCATTCAGCAGGCTGGAGAAGTGTTCCCTCCATAATTTAAGTATGCTCTGGGCATCAGTGACTAGATCACCTTTGGGGGTTCTACAAGAGTATGCTCCGGTCTTGAAACCTTCTGTAAGCCGCCGCATTTTTTCGTAGAATTTTCGAGCGTTACCCCTGTCGGCCAGCTTATCAAGCTCTTCGTACTCACGCATTTCGGCCTCTTTCTTCTTCTGTCTGCAAATGCGTCTCGCTTCCCTCTTCAACTCTCGGTATCTATCCCATCATGCACGTGTAGTGGTCGACCGTAACGTTGCGAAGTAGGCAGCCTGTTTTCTCTCCGCTGCGACACGGCACTCCTCGTCGTACCAGCTGTTCTTTTGCACTTTCCAAAAACCAATAGTTTCGGTTGCAGCTGTACGTAAGGAGTTTGAAATGCCGTCCCACAGTTCCCTTATACCGAGTTGTTGAAGAGTGCTCTCAGAGAGCAGGAGTGCAAGCCGAGTAGAAAATCGTCCGGCTGTCTGTTGTCATTACAGCTTCTCGACATCGAAAATTCCTTTTGATTGGTCTCGTGCGTTTTTTGCTGCACAGAGACGGGTGCGAATCTTGGCTGTAACAAGGTAGTGGTCCGAGTCGATGTTAGGACCTCGGAGCGCACGCACATCTAAAACACTGGAGACGTGTCTTCCGTCTATCACAACATGATCGATCTGTTTGGCAGTTTTTCGATCCGGAGACAGCCAGGTAGCTTGATGAATCTTTTTATGCTGGAATCTAGTACTACAGATAACTATATTTCGGGCCCCGGCGAAGCCGATCAGCCTCAACCCATTTGGGGATGTTTCCTCGTGGAGACTGAATTTACCGACCGTAGTGCCAAAGATACCTTATTTGCCCACCCTGGCGTGAAAGTCGCCAAGCACGATTTTGACATCGTGGCGGAGGCAGCTCTCATAAGTGCGCTCCAAGCACTCATAAAAGGCATCTTTGGTCACATCGTCCTTCTCTTCCGTCGGGGCGTGGGCGGAAATCAGCGATATGTTGAAGAACCTCGCTTTGATGCGGATTGTGGCTAGATGTTCATTCACCGGAGTGAATGATAGTACTCGGCGACGGAGTCTCTCTCCCACCACGAATCCTACACCAAACTTGCGCTCCTTTATATGGCCACTGTAGTAAATGTCACAAGGACCTACTCGTCTCTTTCCTTGTCCCGTCCATCGCATTTCTTGTACGGCGGTGATGTCAGCCTTTATTTTTACGAGGACATCAACCAGTTGGGCAGCGCCACCTTCCCAATTAAGGGACCCGACATTCCAGGTGCATACCCTCAATTCGTAGTCCTTATTTCGTTTGCCATGGTCGTCATCAAAAGGGGGGTCTCTCATCGGAGGCTGATTGCTAATTTTCCTTGGTAAGATTTTTTACGTGGCGGGTCCCAAACCCAGCGCACAACCCTGCGGAGGGGATGTTTCGCCTTTTCACTTTAGCTCGCCTTCAAACGGATGTTCTTAGGCTACCCAGAGGATATTTGGTCGAAGACCGGAAGTAGTGAGCTGCTTGAGTCATATGTAAAAGAATCGTTTCTGGCCACTCCCAAGTGAATGGCGATCAGAGAACTTTCCTCACTTGCGTGAACTTCTACATATGACTCCATCCTCCTCCATTGCAATATTAATTGCTTTTAAAATTTACGGTCATTTGATTCTAATATGAATTATCAAGCGCATGCATGCCAATAGTCCAAGGGTATGTAACGAGCACTCAAGAATATAGCTAGGATTTAATCAAGGCTGACTACATTAAAGTTAAATTAAGCAAGGTAAATATGTATGCATATTTAAGCAAATAGAAAGATGCAACGAATTTCCGAACGCTAACTGGCAAATCTAAATATGAAGTCTTTTTTGATGGGATATGCCATTGCCAAGTATTGTGATGAGACGAGAGGATATGTATTATGTTGAAATGTTTTGAGATGAGTTATCAAACTATATTAAGTCATATAATCTATCATTAAATCATCATATGCCGATGATGTCATATAAAGTTTATGTGAAAGGAGCTGAAGGAGCTGCAGTCTGCTGATGTGATGCCTACACGATAGTAGATGTCATTCATGTTAATTGCGAATCACGAATTATTGCTAATTGTTGTTATGTTTTGTCAAGATATTTGAGATTTTGTCGGCTATGGTGCTATGAATAAAATTACTTATTGAATTTAATTGTGTAAAATATTAATGCAAATTCCTTTATTTCACAGTATCTCGGAGTACTAAAAGTTAAATAGAAATATCTTTAGTTGAAGATTATTGCAACCATTATTGAAAATGCAAAGAAAATTGTTAAATGTTTTAGCTTAAACTGCAAAGAAAGAACTAACAAAGAAAAAAGTTTACATATCATTTACTTTTTCTTTGCTTTGGAGGACTTAGTACCTATGTATATGAACACTTGCACATAGACATTTCTGCATAAAAGTAAACCATATTAGCCACAAAAGCAAATCAAACCACAGAAACTACCACACTGCTATCTGAAGTTGCATGAAACTCTTTGTTTGTATTACAGCAATGCGAAGAAGATGCCCTTGCCGCTTAGTGGTAGCTAACCAATTCTTGCTATTCTACCTTAAGCATTTAGTTTCTCTCTCTTTCAGTTTTTTCGTACTCCACACTTTTACAACTGCAATTTTATCTAGCTAGTTGCATTCTTATTTGATCAAGAAAATGCTAAACACTATATAGATATATTTAGTAGCTACTGCGAATGTGCATGTTATTGTATATAATGTGTAGATGGGTAAGTATTGAAAAATTTCCCTTTAAGTTTCAGCTTAAGAACACCGCTATGATATTTAAGGCTGCAGATGTGGAAAAAGGTCTGGAAAAGGGAATTGGTAAAAATAGCATCGCAATCACAATACATTCAACTGGAGTCAGTCGTTGGAACGCACATGGCATGCAAACCTTGTTTACTGCCACAAAAGTCAAATGCGGAAATAGTTTTGCAATAACAATACAATTTACATAAAAATCACGGTTACTTAGCCTGAGCAGAACGCAGACGTAAAATGTGAGTGTATTCTTTGCACAGGATCAAGGAGTTTGATCTTCACTTCAGCAGATTGAAAGTGCGCGAAGACTTTTGTGTGACTTCAGAGTTATGGCAGAAGATGAAAGCGGTAAAGACTGATCAGTTGCATATTTCTTTCTCACTACGCTTCTTCTACACTGCTCTTCTGCGCATCTTAAATTTGACAAGATGAAATCTATGTTCCCCTCTTCTACTGATTTACATGTTTTGAGTACATAGTAACTCAACTGGTTTTTAAATTAAATTATTGCGCGCTTTAACTTGAGTGCGTCTTTTAGCTGAGGAAGCAAAGGATGAAGTATAAAAAGACATCGAACAAAAATAAAAAGAGAGGCAAAATTATTAAGCTTATTATCACGCCCATTTACATTTCCATTGTCTGGAAAAATATCTTTCAGAAGAATGTCTCCCATTTTTACGTTGCTGCGCGAAAATGGGTTAAATCAGGATATAGCTACGCCTACTTTCCACCGTTATAAATCCCATCTGATTCTTTCCTTTCGCTTGTACAAATCAGGCCGCAATTAATATAAAAATATAAAAGAATAAACATTTCCACCAGTGATACGTTTAGAGTATGCCACTTTATGACCAAGAATTGTCAAATTTCAACAAAAAGTGTTCAAGCCCTTAGGTATTACATATTTGTACCTCAGTACCTATAGTAGGGTGTGTCATTCTGAGGCAACCTTTTTTTTCAACTGAAAAACAGGCTAAAAACTTTCGAAAACGTGAAAAAGAAAGTCACTCAAAAGATGAGTTCTTAATATTAATATTAAGAGGTGCCTGTTTCAAATTTTCTGTTTTCCATATAAATTACATGAAAAAAAATCATTTTTTTTGTGGTGGTTATTGTGCGGAGGTTATTATATGTGCACGCGATGACTGCCAGTAGGGATGGTAAACTCGATTCCGATTCTACTCGAAAATCGAGTTTTTTCGTAAAATAATCGATTGATTATATATATAATTGAAATTCAGAGAGATTCCTTTCCTGATAGTAATATGCCCCCCGTCTAAAATGGGTTGAGTGCAGTCAGTACTTTCCTGATCGTTCATAGTACAACAGATGCTCTTATATATAACCAAAGTGAAATTTCATACTAGTAGTATATGAACTTAGAAGACTACACACATATGTTATAATAATATTTTATATTTGTCACCATTTGCACTCAAGTAGCATATAAAACGCCCATATGGGTTAAGTGACGTGTCGGGCCTTGTAAAGTATGCAATAAAAATTTCAATTTTCTACAACAAAGTAGATATAAAGCAAGTTTGAGAGCTCCATAGTGTGCCAAAGCATTAAGATTCCGTTTTCTGTTTGAAAAGGCAACAAGTCATTAAAGCATTCGATTTCTTCGCTAAAAGCAAACATAGAAAATCACATTAAAAAAATGTAGTTAACCTTTCGGTATAATCCAAAGTTCGTATGTGTGTTTGCAGTTACTGCAAGCTGCAAGCAGAGCTATGAATGCAAATAATATTTATATCCGAGCAATTGTCCTTAATCAGTGTTACTAATGCACTTCCCAAAGTGACATTTTTATTTGGCGCAAGTACATTATACGAGTGCAGCAATATATTTTCAGTTATGTGTATGACCTTGTTTTTCCTGTTTGTCATAAAAAGTTCTGCGTGATGGCGTTTTCTACACAAGGGCGTCAAAAATGTACTATTATAACATACGAGGTATGGCAATTAAGTAATGAGACTGATTCCATAAAAACCGTATATTTGAAAATTATTCTACAACTCTGCCATCCCCTTCAAAGTAGTCCCTTTGGGCAGGTATACAGCGATTCCAGCGCGTTTTCCATGCTTCGTAACATTTCTGGAAGGATTCAACTGGGATGTCCGCGAGTACCTTCGTCTCGGCCGCCTGGATGTCCGTAATCGACTCAAAAGGGGTTTCTTTGATCACCGATTTTGTTTTAGGAAACAAAAAAAGTCATAAGGTGACATGTCGGGAGAATAAGGCGGCTGTTGCAACACTGCGATCCCTTTAGAGGCCAAATACTGGGACACGCTGAGTGCGGTGTCCAGTTACGAGCGATGTCTGGGCGCACCCTGTTGACTCGTTTTCGCAATCTTTCGAGTACTTGGCAATAGAAGACTTAATTCACAGTTTTCCCCGGTGGAACGAATTCTTTGTGGACGATTCCACGGCTATCAAAAAAGGCAATAATCATCGTTTTCACCTTCGATTTGCTCATGCGAGCTTTTTGCGGGCGGGGGGCTTGTGATCTTGGGCACGACTGGGTATAACTAAGAGCACTATCACCATACGCTCTTCCAATTTTAGCTTACGTTTCCGAAGCTGTTTCGCCCAATCTGGCGCAAAATTTTATCCCGACGCGTTGCTCTTGATTTCGTTTTTCCATTTTCGCGACGAGCACTACACACACACGTCTACTCAACTTGACGCAGCAGGCGAACCAAACAAGCTAGAGCGATGCTACATAAATCAGGGGAGGGATGCCGGAAAAAGGGAAAGGGAGTTTCAAGGTCACAGGCCACAGGTACCACAAGCGCGGCAATAAAATCAGCCTCATTACTTAATTGTCAAACCTCGTACTAAATTAAAAATTAGATTACGAGAAAACTACTTTTTATTGAAGTGGTGATAATACAGTCTCCCCTGTACGCCAAACAATATTACATTTATATCTAATACGTACCATTTCAGGGGTTTTCTTACTTTTTAAA
>NC_065920.1:56378433-56401861 GCF_024586455.1 Bactrocera neohumeralis | reverse complement strand
AAAGGGTTTTTTGAAAGCTTTTTACCCCGGTTTTTTGTCGGTGTTGGAAGAACACAGCTTTTTCAATTATATGTTTGGTTTTGAAAATTTCATGACACAATTGAACAATGTAATAGGGTAGAATACATTATAACTGATGCTATGGAAAATAATAAAATGTTCCTCCCACCATGCCTTATTATTTGCTGCTAAAGTCTTACTTGCACAATCGGACGTTCTACGTTAGAAGCCGTGATACTGATAAGAGACGCAAAGATCATGTAAAAATAAAAAGAATTCAGCCAAGATTAATGTTGACGCAGCTATAATGGCTTCTTAAGCCAAGATCTTGCCTCAGTCTGATTAATGAGTTCTAATTTATACGGTAATACTTTGGCCGATCTGGACGTATGGCATGGACAAATTTAAAAGTAATTCAAGTTTTTCAAAATAAAGTTTTGCGTACCGTAATGAAATTTTATAATTTAACCGATTCTAAATATACTAAAAACTTCAAAAAAAATTGATATCATAGTTTTAATATTTTTGCCTTATAAAATCGAAAAAGCTATTTATTCTATCACTCAAAGTAAATGTATGTATGTAAATGCACAATTTCGTTTTGCTTTAAAGATTTTCTGCACTTTTTTGTACGAATATGAGAAAATTCTTAAGAATGATTGAGTCTTCATCTCACTTTTGTGCAATGAAGTTTTAAGAATATTATATATTTTTAAGAAACTTATATCATGTTTAATAATCATTTTAGTCCCTTTGACGAAATATCTACTTTGTAATACCATGGACTTAATACCAAGAACGGTGTCTATTATCGATATTATGTGATTGTGAGAGCCAACTTTGAAATTTTAAAAGCATTTTCTTTAATTACAATACCAAAAACAGAACTATTTTATTCAAATATCAAATTAATTAAATTTCCTTGCTTATTCTTTATTTAATATAACGACTGATTTTAAGACTTTTTTTGTTTTAAAAAAATGTACTAAGACTCTCTAACGTAAACTCTAGGTCAACTTCTAAGAGAAAGCGTTTACAAGTAAAACATTTCGCCACGTCATCTTTGCAATAAATTTGTGTTCTTCAAGACAAGATTTTAAAACATTTCACTATATCTTAAAAATTTAAAATATATTTTCTGTTATAAAATAAAGTTAAAATTGATACAAGGCAATATGGTTCAGATACTGTACCAACAATAATAAAAATAATATCCAAAGATTGAGATTATTTTATGATAATTCAATAATTTTAAGCTTCATATTTCATATTTATTTCAAATGCATTTTTATAAGTCTCTATAAATTGCCAATGAGTTGTTGTGCATTTTGAACGATTTAGTACAAAAGAATTTCCCACAGACCTGCATTTCACACTTGTGACATTAGCAAGTAAGAAAGATTTCAAGTGCAATCTAACATTTCATACCTATATTATAGATCAGAAGCTTAATTAGTTTTATAATTATACTTTATATTCCTTCAGTGAAAATTTTTGGAAATTGATGATTGATTATGCTATGAATATGTCCTTGGTTTATACCAATTCCACTTGCGCTAAAATTCATAACTTTTAATAAAACTTGCTTATACGAGTATAATTTTTTTTAAATATCATACATTTTTACCAACCAATTGCGGCGTAGCCGCGGCCAGCGTTTGGAAAAGATAAACTTCAAAATTGATGATAAGAAATGTTCTTTGGAATGAATATTAAAATTGAAGGTTTTGTGTGTTTTTCTTTAAAAAAAAGGGAACCTTAAAATTTATCACCCTTTAGATGTGTGGTATTATGTTTTTCAATACTTGCGTCGTGGTGGCAACTTAAACATCCGTCTTTATACCTAAATATCGTGATTTTGTTTTTCACATATGACCACTTTCTCTTGCAAATTTCTAATCTTTTATGCGTTTACTTAAAACTCACATTTGATATGCATGTGTCTTCATGTTAGCCCAGAAAATTTTACTTCATGCTTCATGTGCTTTCTCATAATCACACATCGTTACCTCTTCAACATAGCTATAGCAGAAAACGAATGTTAACAACAAAATACAAACATTTACTTACATACTTATACTTTCCCAACTACAGTTTACATAGTGTGCAAAGTGCTCAGCAAGCTTGGCTTGCATATTTTAAGGCAGCAATAAATTTAAAATTGCAGCGTTCGAAAATATCTATGTGTAAGGGTAAACTAAGGCCAAGTTCAACGACAGGCAAACAAAATAATCAAAAGCTAACCATGAACACGATTTTTTTTTGCTAATTTAATGAGATATTTCACAGTATTTATTATCAGAGGCGATTCTGAGGCCTTCATTGCTGTCTCTTGCCCAACCTCGAGGCGCAGTTAATAAAAATTTCGATTTTTGGCCCATAAACTGTACGCTTCACAACGGCCATCAATGTTGAAAAGAAAATAGCTTAACACATGCAAAAATAGCATATATGTATTTTTGAGAATGCTTACAATAGTTAACATAACACATATATTTCTTTGATATACGTAGCATTTTGTTTTGTGGGCACCTTTGTGTTGAAAAGTTTCCCAAGGTAGTCATTACCAAAGATATATAGAATTATGAAATTACCTAATGGTTATTTATATATCGTTTACCAAATTTATATATATTTTATGTTTACATAGCAATATTAAGTTGCCTATTATCAATTCTTCTAAGAGTTGCTAAGGGTTTTTCAATAGGACACTCAAAACTAGACCAATGGGGACAGCAAACGATGTCATAGATTTTCCTTCCCTTTTAACATTTCTCTCCAGTGAGGTTTTCCATTTCATCATGGAAAGATAAATTATTAAAATATACTACCAAAATTCGGAGTCAGTGCCCTTAACTTTAAGGGGGTATTCTGGTCTAGACGCATGAATTTTAGGCATTTTTTAAACTAAGATAAAAAAAATGAAAAACATTTTTATTATCCTTTTTTTTGTATGTTTTTTATTGACATTTTAATAATATAAATAAAAATTGCAAGAAAAAAACCGAAATTCGTCCAGATACAGACATACAGGCCGGTGGAGGGGGGCTTCGAAAAAAACGGTGCGTCAGGTTGACGTGATTTCAACCCCTTGAAGCGATCTAAACCCAAAAACAAGAGTATTCTTCAGTTTCTACAGATGTCGTTATCAAGATTTGACCATTTTCAAAACAAACTGGCGCCGAATTCAAAAATAAAATTTTTTTTGACCCGATTTTTCGATTTTTTTAAAAATACTTCAAATCAAAATTTTAGGAAATCCAAGGCAGACATGATAAAGCATTATATAAAGAAGATATATACCAAATTTCAAAGAAATCGATTCAGTAGAACTTGAGATATCATGTCAACCACTTCAAAAAAATATTTTCGAGAAAAACGCGTTTAAAGTTTAGGAGACAATTCTAGTGAACACGGACGCCAGGTCACAAAATCGGCTGTATCTCCGAAAATAATTAAAATTTTGAAAAATCCTTCCAAAGTCATATTTCAAGTCTAAACTTTCAAAATATGCCAAAAAAATCGATTTTTTCAAAATCCTAGACCAGAATACCCCCTTACGAGCGGGTTTTTCAATAAGAGCGTTACAAAAGTTTATTTAAAAAAAGAAACAAAAACCGTTTAGGATATCAATGAAATTCTTTATTTTTTTGAAAGAACATTCGTGCGTACTCCATAAGTCACCATTGTATCCCAAAAAATTTACGGCTTGGTGTGGTTAATGGGCCGGCGAGGTCATTGGGCTGTGTTTCTTCCGTTATGATCAAGACCGGCAAGTTACTGTGAATGAGAATCGCTACCGCTCATTGATAACCGAATATTTTTGGCTGGATTTGGATTTGAAGCCGTTAGACTATTTCATAATGAGCTACGTCAAGTCTATGGTCTAAGCCAACAAGCCAGCGACGATTGATGAACTTCGTTTAAATATCGAACGTGAAATTGCAACAATAGCGGCCGATATTTGCTTAGCGACTGAACTTCTGCAAGCGTGCCCGAGGTGGCCATGAAAAACAAAAATAAAGTTCTACACATAATGGAATCAAAAAGCACTTAATTGATGGTCCAAACCGTTTTTGTTTTATTTAAATAAATTTATGTATTATTCTTATTGAAAAACATTATAAATACATATACATATTAATTTTTTTTCATAAAGTTATTATCAGATAATTAAAAAGTTATTTGGGCTGTTTTTATTTAGAGTAGTGTTACCTTCAAAAATAAAAAAAGGTACTATACTTACATATAAACTTTTTCAACCGTTATAGTCATGCAAGGCTTATTAGTAATTTTTGAATAATTATACGAATAAGATTGCATTCAAAATAATGGTATTATAATGAGTGATTCATTTTGAGGTTCCTACTTTTACTGAACCCTGAAATATAACGTCTGAGTCAAAATGACGCATGCATCTTTTCGTATCTATTGCTCTCTCTTTCTAAATATTGTTATTTCATGTTCTACTTACGTGATAACTTATTATATATATATCGCTGTGCGTTTAGGACGCATCTCAGTCGCCTTTGGAGCTCCCGTAGGCGTGCTTGTCAGCTCGTTGGTAAGTGTCTGATTTTGAAATATAACGACCACGTGAGTCAAAATGTCCAGAGCATGACTATCTTTTACGTATCTTTTAGAAAGATTTTATTGATACGATAATTATATTGTTATTTCATGTTCTACTTACGTGATAACTTATTATATATATGTTTGTTTTCTTGTTATGAGATATCATGACTAAAATGGACAAATGGTAGATCCCTTTAACAATGAGGAATCTATCCTCTACTCTTCTGCAAAAGCGATGAAAGCTCGTTGGTGAAATTCTGACAGAGAAAATATCAGATCACGTAAATGAAGATGACGTCAAGTAAGCGATAAGAAGAAGCATTTATAGATGAGGTGCATGAAGTGCAGCCAACGTCAAGCGGTAGTGAAATATTAGAACAAAATATTATTGAACAACCAGGTTCTTCATTGGCTTCTAACAGAATCTTGACCTTGCCACAGAGAGGACTAGAATGTAAATTCCCAACAAGCCAAGTAAGTAGAATAAACATTGTTGGTCAACTTCAAAGTCCACGAGGCGTAGCCGAGTCAGACTACACGGAGTACCACATTGTCAGATCTGAAAAGGTCCGACGCGTATGTGCCGTAATATATATGACCCATTTTTATTCACTTCAAACTATTTTTTACTACATGAGATAATTTCATTGTGGGAAATCGTAAAATGGACAAATGCTGAGATATCATTGAAACGTCGGGAATCTATGACAGGTGCTACATTTCGTGACACGAATAAAGATGAAATCCATGCTTTGTTTGGTATTCTGGTAATGACAGGTGAGAAAAAGTCGCAACCACATGTCCACACATGACCTCTATGATCGATCTTTGTCAATGGTGTACGTCTCTGTAATGAGTCGTGATCGTTTTGATTTTTTGATAAGATGTCTTAGAATGGATGACAAAGGTGTATGGCCCACACTTCGAGGAAACGATGTATTTACTCTGTTAGAAAAATATGGGATCTCTTTATCCATCAGTGCATAACATAATTACACTCCAGGGCTCATTTGACCATAGATGAAAAGTTACTTATGGTTTAGAGGACGGTGTCCGTTTAGAATGTATATTCCCATACAATAAAAAGTAAGTATGGAATAAAAATCCTCATGATGGTGACAGTGGTACAAAGTACATGATAAATGGAATGCCTTATTTGGGAAGAGGAACTCAGACCAGTTTACATATCCCATAGGAAAATGTCTAACGCTGTCATATCACGCGATCTTGATGGCCAATCAATCGGCCCTCGGTGAATACTACGTGAAGGAGTTATCAAAGCCTGTGCACGGTAGTTGTCGTAATATTACGTGTGACAATTGATTTAGAAATAGGCCTGATCTCTCAAATTTTCAAGAGCCTATAGAGCGAAGGGAATGCGCATGGGAAGGTCGAGCGGCTTCAGTTCTTGCAAAAGCTGTATTTTGCATACTTTTAATTTAAGATCTCGGCATAAAACGCGCCGAGTAGTTTAATACGTCAATCCGACTTGCTGCGAACGGCGCCGAATCGACACTTCACGGTCTTCGGCTACACTCTCAGCTACGGCTACTACATTTTCCTCACTGCGTGTTGGACGTGGTCTATTCGGTCGAATATTATTCAATAACGAATGCTGGTTGTCAAGTTGGGTGATGGTGTTGCAAATAGTACGCTCAGTAGGCCCATTATATTGACCATTAGTTGTGCAGAATGTGAATTTTCGCAATAAAGTGGGACAATTTATAAACAATAGCATGACAGCTTGATACCGACTCCCACTCACGCGTTATCTGTCAAAATAAGGCTATTGGTTGAAGGATCACCAATTATTAATTAAAAAGTTGAGTTATTAGGAAAAAGGCATAGTTCGTATGGCCAGTAAACGGAATAATAAAATATTTAAGGGAAGATCTTGCATCAATCAGTACCATAAAATAATTTTTTTTTTAATATAAACTAGTTTAGACATCTTAAGATTAACATTTTCTTTATTGTAATTACCCGTAAAATACTAATTATTTGTAGGCAGCCTTTTATGTTTAAAGATTTGAGAACAATACATAACTTTAATCATCGAAAACCGCCATATTGTTTTCTAAAATATTCTCCATTTAGATTTATCCACTTTCGCATGCGTTTGAACTAATGGTGCAAGTACTTTTGCCCACTTTGATTGAGATGTCCCCAATCAGGTTTTGAGTGCTCAAAAATGCAGTTATTTCAGTCGATCTGTGAGAGCTAGCATTATCGTGTTGAAAAGTGATCCTTCCTCAGCGTTGGTTATCCTGATTTCTTGAAATACAACCGGCAATCAAGTGATTGTATACCATTCAGAATTTACTTTCTCAAAACTCACCTTGAAGTGATTTACGACCTCGATTGAATTTAATTCCATTTTTGGGCCAAGAAGAATATTTTTAGTTACTGTAAACAACACAAATAGCGCTTGTATGTCAGAACTCAATGAGTATACATATCACCCAAAATGTCAAACTAAAAATTGTGAATTTCCAGATTGGACACATTCTTTTTTGGTATATAAAATTTCATCATTTATTTACACACTAATGATTTTCACCTAACACAGCGTACAATCTTTGTAGAATTTTCAAACATCTTTTCTGGGAATATCAAACACCCAATTTAACGCTATGCCAGTCAAGTACAAATGGGAAATAAAGAGTAGCACGAACCATTTGCCTTCCGGGCATTCTTAGCATATTAGACAAAAACCATTCTGACTACTGTTGATCCCCATTACTTGTTGCCTGCGTTGGCTACTCACTGTGACTGGATTGCCTTTATTAATTAAAACAAGAAAAAACGTTAACTTCGGCTGGCTAAAATACTCTTCGCAGGTGTCTTTTATTTTAGTAACTATGTGTTCAGTTTATATGGAAGCTATATGCTATAGTAATCCGATCTGAACAATTTTTTCGGAGATTATATTATTACTTTAAGCAGTAATCCATGTCAAAGTTAGTGAAGATACCGCCAAATGCTAAAGTTTTCCATACAAGCCCTTGATTCCGATCGTTCGATTTGTATGGTAGCTATATGCTTTAGTAAGCCGATCTGAACAATTTCTTCGGAGATTACATTGTTGCCTTAGAAAATAACTTGTGCCAACTTTTGTGAAGATACAATGTCAAATGCAAAAGTTTTCCATACAAGACCTTGATTCCGATCGTTCAGTTTGTATGGCAGCTATATCTTATAGTGGTCCGATATCGGCAGTTCCGACAAATAAGCAGCTTGTTGAAGAGAAAATGATATTTGGAAAATTTCAAAACAATATCTTAACAACTGACGGACAAGTTCGTATATATACAGACGAGCGGACGGACAGACGGACGGACATGGCTAAATCGATTCAGCTCAACATACTGATCATTTACATATACACTTTATAGGATCTCTGACGCTTCCTTCTGGGTGTTACAACCTTCATGACAAACTTAATATACCCTGTTCAAGGTATAATAATTACTGCTAGTTTCACAATGCTCTTTAACTCGTTGTGGTTATTTGGTTTTTCTATTTACTTTGCCCGTGCACTTCTCGCTCGTGATTTAACTAATCAAAGCTTATATGTATTCTTACTACAAACACAGATTTGTTAATGGCAATGCTGTAGAAAGAAAAATATTAAGAGCAAGGAGAGTTTAGGACAACAATAAAGCTTTATGGAAATGGTTCGTTAGTTGTTTAGCTATGCATAAATAATAAACGGTACCATGGCTGGCTGTAAAATGATATCAAGTTTGGATATGAAATCGGTATGTACGAAAATATGTAATACAATAAGCAAAAAACAGTAAGACTTGTTCATAATTTCAAAATTTTTAATTTATTTTTCAATATTTACCTATATATTTTCCTCAAAGAAATCCCCGATACTTGAATATTAGTTGAAAACGTCTTTCAATCCTCAATTATTTAACAAAAAAACAGTTTTAATTGATAAAACTGTTGACAAACGGACCTTGAAATATTTAAACAAAATTAAATAATTTTGAAACCCATAATGGGTTTACCAAATTACACAGGGTTTTTAACTGTGTGTGATTTGTAAGATGTATTTGTATACAAAAAAAATGCCGTTCAGTGATGCTAAACTTTCATATTTCGTGCACATTTTCATTTTCTGAAATGTATGCAGAGTGGTATCTCATAAAACTGTCAAATTGTCAGCAACAGATGCTTTCTTTTTATCAAACAAATTATTTCACGGCAGAATTGAAGTCAAATATTAAAAGATGAAAGAAAATAAGTAAATGAAAATATTTATTTAGCAGTAATAATTTATTATTCTTAACTGGCGTAGACACCGCTTAGGCGATTATAGCCGAGTTAACAACAGCGCGCCAGTTGTTTCTTCTCTTTGCAATGTGGCGCCAATTGTAGATTCTGGAGTGTTTTCTTAAGTGTCCCAAGTGAATGGCAGTCAAAGAACTTTTCTCACTTGCGTGCACTTCTACGCATGACTCCATTCACCAGTAATAAATTATATTATATTATAAATAATATATTATTGTTGGGTCAAGGAATCCTATTTCCGCATTGTGCCACATAATCTTCAGTTTTTTGTACCGTGTAGAAAATATAGAAAAATTCAATTGTTTAACAAAAAATTGGAAAAAGTTTTATTATTTAATCTGTAATATAGAATGAAGATTTTTCTTTGACTTCACAAAATTCATCGATTTATCTCTAATTTCAACCTTCAATAACTTTAACAAAAAAATTAATTTTGACGACATATTTACATACATCGCGGGGTATCTAATTCTTGTCCCTCCCCCCCATTGAACTGCTAGTTTTAAAATTCGATGATATTTCAGGGATCACTTGATGTGGTTTGACCTTATTACTTAGTATGTTTTAGTTCAAATGCGTTATGTGTTTTTTATAAGTGTTTAAAGAAGTCTTAAAGATGATTTTCTACAGGATTTAGTTCAGGAAATGGTAAAAGAAATTTCGAATCAGCTTCTGACAATAGAAAAAATAAGAAAAATATGTTTTCGAAAATGTTTCATTTGAGAAGGTGATTACAATAAAAGCGGCGGACTATGTAAGTTAAATTTATGTTTATTCGGTTTTCTCTTTCCAAAAGTTCGACTTGTTTCGGTTAAAAATTTAAGGCTGTATACCCAGGAAAAAATATTCTGAACAAAATATGTAATTTTCTCTCAGAACTGGCTTAGCTCTTGCAAAAATTTTTTAATTAAGATTATTATTAAGATTACAAAAATTAGCAGAGTTCTTTCAAGTGGTCTGGTGCGTATGAGTAACATACACGTATAACACAAATATTATTTTGACTAAACAGAGAACTTGCCTATCATTTATCAATGTGTATAATAATAAGCAAGAAATACTTGAGTCAATAAATTTAATTTATAATATATATCCAATGTCATATTTGTTAATTTCTGGATTTTTGAGACTTCAGCGTAAATTTGTTTGCAATAAAAGATATCATTAATTTTCTGGTATATATTTTTGGAAGAAAAATACGTAAATATTTATTGGGAGTAAAAATGCTTTTTTAAAATTATTTTTGCAATAAAAGTAATCATTTAATAATTTTTAAAATGTGCTAAGATTACTTATATGTTGTGGTGAACAAATACACACTATGCTAAAAACTTAAAAGATTTTATAAAAACACAAAATATTTTATGCAGCAACATTATTACCATGTGCAATTGCCATTAAAATTCCACCCATGGCGTTTCTCACCGTAGGCGTGCTACAAAATAAATTTATTTACGAAATTGCGAACTCTGTTTGCCGATTTGTGTAAATATTTTTACGTGTTCACAGTCGACCAAGAATAATAATGTAAAAATACGACCCAGACAGGTGAGAACTTAACGGGGGGTAACTTAATACGGGAATACGTGCAAAAAATCATACAAGCAAATATAATTTTGTACAAAAAAATGTGGCAGATGCTGTAAAAAATCTCCTGTTATAGCAAACAGCAAAAGCTATGTGGATGTTTTTTCTGATTACTAATTTTTTCGCAATTTTGCGTTTGGCTGCTTTGTAGAAGTCGTGCTGCGAATTGTAAATGAAAATATATGATTAATGTACACATTTATATGAAAGAGTCTCCTGCGTTAAGGCATACTTTTATCTGCATACGCAGGAGACAACACCAATAAAATATTTTATGGTTGTAGAACCTAAAAGTGCACTCGATAAAAAGAGAATTCGATTAAGCCTACTTTTGAACATTTATTACACTGACAGACAACAGTAAAACATAATGCGAGCGAGTTGAAAACCCAATTTAGTGCTTCTGATTGCAATTAAAAAGTGGCAAATTCAGCAATAGCCGACAAGAGCTGTGTGGTGGAAGAGGTCAGAAGATTGATTTTATTTGTTGAATGTACGTTTTCTTCTTCCTCTACAGCCTATGTGTGACTGAAAAGTTGTACGTAAGCAGATTACTGGCGACTGCATTTCCTCCTTCCTCTGCTTAAGAACCCAAAATAGAAGAAAACTGCAGATATTTTCTTAGACACATTTTAACAAATATATATGTATACAGATATGAATTCTCGATCATAAACATGACACATTAATCAAATTGGCACACAGACTTGTCGAAGTCGAATGTTGGTATTCAAACCACACAAACACAATAACAAGGGAACTAAATAAATAATTGATAAGCACATTAATAACTTAATTTTGTATACATAAAGGGTGCTCCATTTCGAGGTTTTTTACCTCTTTAAAGTAAATACACAGAAACTTTAATTTCAAAGGGGAATGTTTATTATCAACCGAAAGAACATTCTTTGGCATTTGTTTTTGAAGATTATCTCATTCGAATGTTGGTTGTGGCTACGTCTTAGATGGTTTATTCATTAAGTTCAATTTGCGATGACTCATTCGAACATTTCGACTGGTAACTGACAAATGACACGCGTATTGTTTTGCTCCAAGGCCTGAGTCGAAGCGGGAATTGTCCGCATAGACTTACAAATCCTCACAGGAAAAAGTCTAACGCTATGATATCAAATAATCTTGTAGAAACCAAAGGTCGACGAGCGAAATGCGAAATTTTTTCTTATTTACACACTCAGTGAGTCAGAAATGGACGTCACCACCAAGCAAAATTTGGCTTTAAAAAATCTCTACGTAAAATGGGCGAAGTCGTTCCGTGCGTCAGTTCTAGTTGCTGCAAACAGCGCCGACTTTCCGCGGTCTTCGTGTACACTGTCAGCTACGGCTTATATATGTTATTCGCTGCGTTCTGGACGTGGTCTATTCGGTTGAATGTTTGACCTCAAGATGGATGATGGTGTTACGAAAAGTACGCTTAGTAGATCATAAGTTAAGCGAAGCACGAAAAAAACACTTTTAACAAAACGTAAATTTTTCTAATAAAGTCTAACGATTTGTGAACTTTATAAACGTTGTTTAGGAGTAAGTCTTTCCATGATGAAATGCCAAACAATGCTGAACAGGAATAACTTGACACGACACAAGCGTGGTCTCGTAGTAATTGAATTACCCGTTAGAAGATCTTTGTTATAAAAAAATATTATAAAACAAGAAAAAAAGTTAACTTCGGTTGCACCCTTCACAGGTGCATTTCTGTTAGTAACTATGTGTTCAGTTTGTATGGAAGCTATATGCTATAGTAATCCGTTCTAAACAAGTTTTTTAGAGATTACATTGTTGCCTTAAAAATAACATATATCAAATTTCGTCAATATATTTTGTCAAATGTGAAAGTTTTCCATACAAGCATTTGATTCCGATCGTTCAGTTTGTATGGCAGCTATATGTTATAGTGGTCCGATATCGGCCGTTCCGACAAATGAGCAGCTTCTTGAAGAGAAAATGACGTTTGCAAAAACGATATCTTAAAAACTGAGAGACTAGTTCGTATATATACAGACAGACGGACAGACGGAGACAGACAGACAGACGGACATGGCTAAATCGACTCAGCTCGACATACTGATCATTTATATATATACATTATAGGGTCTCCGGCGATTCCTTCTGGGTGTTACAAACTTCGTGACAAACTTAATATACCCTGTTCAGGGTATAAATATAAGGAAATTCAATGCCTACCCACAATAACTTGGTTTCTTTTTTCTTGTGTAGAGATGAAGGCTCCTTTTCTGATACGATTTTATTTTCATTTGCAGTGTGCCACACTAGGAATTGTTATTATTTTTAAACGGAAACTTGGTGAGATAACAGTAAAAGGTATGTTCAAATATTCCAAACTGATGCCAAATATGAATAAAATGGCTGAGGTAGTTAAGAGGTATATGTATATGTTTTTTTTTTTAATATTGCTAGTCTAAATAAAAACATCAAAAATAATTCTTTTGGTGACCTTATAATAACTTAAAATTTGTTTTGTGAGAACCACAAAAGAAGTGACAAAGTAAATACAAAAGAATTTAATGTGGCCAATTTTAGTTAAATTAAACAATTGAACTGACAATAAATGCTATGTAAACATAAAATACTTGTATATATCAATATGGTAAGTGATAAGTAAGCATAGAGTATTTTTATTTATCTATCTGTGGTAAAGACTCCCTTGGGAAGCTTTTCAACACTAAAGTGCCTATTATATAAAATGTTTGATAAAGCATGCAGTATATATGTATGTACATGTATGTGAAACTATTGCAATACTATTTTTTCTCACTTATAAAGAAAAAAACATATATGTGTTTTCGTATCTTAAATACATTTTTAGATCAACTTTAATGCGCGTTGTGAAGCCTTCGGCTAAGGGCTACTATAAATGTATGTTTAACTCTGCCTCGGGGTTGAGCAAGAGACAGCAACTAAGTTACACCACTGAAACGCCATTGATAATAAATTATGTGTGTTATTACAAGAAATTAACAATAAAAGTATTTTTGGCTATTGGTTAAAATAACATCTGCTTCACTGGGAGCAAAAATAAATCTTGAAAAAGCATTCGATAATATTTTTGTCTGTCGTTTCATTTTGCTACACCCTGAACAGCTTGTATCATATATAGTAAATCGGAGTTAACGTTTTTTTGATTGATTTGGTTTAGCATTGAGATCTATCTGTGCGAAATTTTTTGTAGATACGAAATAACTGAATACATTACTTTCTGTATTTGCTGTTCAATTACATGTACTTGATTATAATGAAATTTAGCAAAATTTTCTTATACTTCGAACCCTTTGTGAGCATTTATGCATATAATCAAAATGATGATGCAAAACATTTAGGCGCATTTTACCTTGTTTTATGATTTACAGTAATTTTTGTCCACTTAAATTTCCCGCTTCCATAAAAAATGCATTTCAAGTTCGCTGAGCACTTTGCAGCACATATAAACTTTAGCAAAGTTAGTAAATGTATATTTGTATGTGGTAGTTAATATTTAAAAAATATAAATTTGTTTTAATTAAAGTAAGTAATCAACGAATTGGAAATTAATATTTATTCGACAGCCTTGCTCAAGTGGTAAGCAAGAGTGTAAGAAAGCTAAACCCCACGAAGCAAAATTTGATGCAAATGCATTCCGAATTTGCAAGTAGAAGTGGTAATACATGCAGTAGTGAATATATGTACAGATGTTTAAGTTGCTACTATGAAGCCGGTATTTAAAAGGGTAAATTTATAAATGAAATTTCATTGATACTGTTAGATGTGTTGACCAGTGACAGTGTTGTTATATATAGTTATTTTTTTTTTTACTTAAGCTCCTCTAAAGCAACAAAGTTCAAAACATCAGTGGTTACTAGGAAATAAAAGTTGCGAAACAAAATCTATAATGAAGGGAAACCAAGCCACAAATGAAAAAATTATTGCTAACTATAGGGCAAGATAACTGAGTCTTCCAATAAAAAAAATTGTGTTTCTAAGAAAGAGATACCCTCAAAGATTTATTAAACCTTTCACAGGCAAACAATTCATTAATTTCCTTAACATTCATAAAAGGTTTTAAATGGGTTACAATAAATAAATTATTAAAGTGAAATTGGCACAAAGGTTCGCATTGTCCAAACAAGAAGCAGTTTGGACTTCATTTTTTTTTTAAAAACAACCAAACCGTTACTAAATTTTTTTCATCATAGAAACTACTATAGCTATGTAAACCAAACTCTATAGACAACATTCACAACAAAGGTTTTGGAAGGAAATCGGATGCGGAAATTCTACAAAGTTTTTGCATTGGCGAATACTGCCCAGTCGATGGAACGATTAACAAATGAGATATAAGACGACTAAATTGACATAAAATATGAACTTTTAAATAAAATGGTGAAATGGCACCTATTGGTGGCGTCGTAAACCAAAAAGTTTGATCTCTTGTTGACATTTCAATAAAATTTTATAGATATTTTGGATAACACCCGATGTTACGAAAAATAGGATGAAATCGGTGACAACCACGTCTTCTTCCAATCATCGGTCGTAAAAATGCAAAGAGCAAATATTAAATTTTGTTAATTATACATTGGGAAATGATTTAGCGGAAACATTTACACAAATGATGAAAAAGTTTATGACGGTGATCTCGATTATCTTTATCTGCGAAGTATGAGTGGTTTCGGTGATTCCAAGAAGGTCTTAGGCCCTCTTGACGATTATTTAATCGTCTTCAGTAAAACAAAATAAAACAATGCTGATTTTTTTACGATTAAGGGTATTGCACAACAAAGTTATTCCAATGGCCAAACGATTAATGCTGTGAAAAAAAACCTTGCGCAGCGTCTTTTGGCACGCATAATGCTCGACCACAATACCGTGAGGCGGTCCAGTCTGTTGCACGATAATGAGCCGTGTCATCGGTCGACGCTTGTCACTGAATTTTTTAAAACTCATAAACCAGGTTTTAATCACTCACCCTACTCATTTCTCCTGGCACCGGTGATTTTAGCAGAAAATTCTATTCCCAAAAAGGACACTGGTTTCTAGGACATTTAGCTATCTAAAGAACAACAATGCAAACAAAGACCAAATTCTAAAAATGACTAAACATCATTGAAACGCTAATTGAGGCATGGACTGACAAATGAGCCATTTTCGAGGAAAGTTTACTTTGCGGAAAAATATAACTTTTTAAAAATATGATTTTCGATTTTTTTATATGAGATATAAGTTTTTTTGCGATTGACATAGTTCAGCGAATTAAAGGACGGCGGGTACGCTGGCTAGGTAATGTCGTGTGAATATGTGAAAACACCAGGTGAAGAAGGACCTGACTACACTTGATATCGCTAGCGTAAACAGCAAAAACAGCTTTAGCGCGCTAAACTCGGCTTTAACCACGTAAGCGGTGTCTACGCTTGTAAAGAATAAGAATGTTTTTTATTATTTCTTTAAAAACATTTGCGCAAACAAAATATAATTTTAAGGAAATGTAAATGATTTATTATCTCCAATTACATAATTTACAAATTTCATGTTACAATTTCACTTAAGATTAAGAGATAAATACCCGAATTATTGTTAAATTATTTACTCACTTGGTTATTATATTATATAATATTTTTTAGGTAATCACTGATCATTGTGTGGAGTACACTTCGTGATAACACGCAATGGCCGCATTTCCACAGACTCGATATACAAGTAGACACATATCCTACACGCGTATTTTCATGTACAGGACGTTTGACTAATATTCACACGTAGAGAACAAACATACATATACGCTTGCCATTAATTTCTTCGTTACTTTATGTGAAATACTCATGATTAAGTGCGCGAAAAACAAACAGAAGAAAGGGAAATTATGTAACTACAATAGCTTTGATTTTGTAAAGCGTTAATGCGTAAACTCGTGTTTTGTTTATTTGGTTACTTGGCTTAATTAAGGTTTATATGATGCAAGGTTTGTAATTCTGTAGCAACGCCAGCAACACGAAAAATTAAATAGGGATATTTCAAAGTTTTAGTACGTTTGAAGTACATAAGCTAAAATAACGAGTACAGAAGACCGAAATAATTATCTGCTTATGTACGTTTTCGCTATTATGCGTACATTTAATATTTTTTGTAACTGTAAGCTTGTTATTTTATATTCAAATTTAAATTAAATGATGATAAAAATTCTTAATGAAAAATATTGTAGGATAATATTTAATGCTCAGTTAACTCTTGTTTTGTCATTTAAGGATGTCGTCTGTTTCACCGAATTTTATAACCTCTTAAAAATATAAATGTTCTGGTTTTAGAAATATTCTGAATATTAAAGAAACATTTAGTATTAAAAACATTAAGCTTAAGGTTCCACGAATCGTTTAGAGCTGTCTAAAAACATAAAACTACATATCTTATGCCAACTTCTTATTCTGAGTTATCGGAATGGGAGCGAATATTTGTTTTGATAACTAGTTTATAAAAAAAAAAGATTTCAGAAAATATAGAACTAGTATCAATATGTGCAAAAAAAGATAACTAATAAACCAACATTTTGCAACTACTAAAGTCATTATCACACTATTCGTAAATATGGACACACATAACAGTTTAGTTTAGATTTATGCTATAAATAATTGTTTGCAGATTTGTGAGTTTAGCGAAAATCACATTCATCGTCCAAAAAAGTTTGGTAGCGTTGATAAGTAAGAGTCTTTATTGCAAGGTTGAATAGTGAAGACAGTAATAAATGAATTAATTGATGAAAGCAAAAGTTGGAACTATTTTCTTTTACAGTATGTGAAATAATTTAAACCATCTAACTTTTTACAAAGAGTATCTTTAGTTAATATTGTTGCCTTCTGACCTTCTCCAGATTTTAGAACTTTTAAGATCATAGTTAATACAAGCTGTAGACGGTTAAGTAACGCATGGCGTGTGATGGCCTTAATTTTTGTTAGTGGAGTTATGAGTACAGTTATGAGTTATGCCTATTCGTTTTTTACTAAGTCATCGGTAATTAAGAATACAGTTTTCGAAGAGCAGAGGAGCATTTAAACTAATTCGTAGATTAAAAGCTAGAAATATAAAATACACAGAATGTTGTGGTAATTTGGAAGTTGGTAGACTCGTATATATAAACACCCGAATATTATTTGATTGTTTTTGTAACTGAATTCATGAAATCTTAATTTAACTAAATTGATTACTTAAAATTGAATTTTATGTTTTTGAAATTAAAATAGTACATGCCTTTTACATACTACTTAGGTTGCTATATATACTATTTCTGGCCTAATAAAGTAAATAGGCATATTTATCAACGAAAATGTTTTTTTTTTTTTTTTTTTATTTTTTTATTTTTTTGTCGATTGCTGTTTTGTTTCGGGCTCATACGCATAGATCGATGATTCGTCACCTGTGACGATCTTATAAACGTCTTTTGAAGCACCGCGATCGTATTTTTTCAGCATTTCTTTACACCAATCCACACGAGCCTTTTTTGAGCGATTGTCAAATTGTGCGGGATCCAACGAGAACAAACCTTTTTTACGGCCAGGTGTTCATGCAATATCGAATGTATGCTGGTGGGAGAAATGCATAGGCATGCCTCTATCTGAAGGTATGTTACATGACGGTCTTGCATTATCAGTTCACGTACGGCATCGATGTTTTCTGGCACAACGGCTGTTTTTGGACGACCTTCACGGAATTCGTCTTTGAGCGAGCGTCGGCCACGATTGAATTCGTTGTACCAGTTTTTCACAGTGCTATAGGATGGTGCTTCATATCCATACAAAGATTTTAGTTCATCGATGCACTCTTGTCGTGATAATCCACGTCGAAAGTTGTGAAAAATGATCACACGAAAATGTTCACGAGTTAATTCCATTTTTTGGCCGAGATGAATTTTTTAATTTCCTGTAAATAAAACAATTCACGATTAAATGACAAAACGTTCTGAGTGATGTTACGCTAAAAAATGTCAAACTTTCCAATGGAAATGTCAGATTGCACCTGGCAACACTTAGTGTTGCCCTAGGCCAGAATATATATAACAGCCCTCGTATACTTGTTTATATGTAAATATTCAATTTTCATATTTGGTTTGAACATCAGTTTCAACGTCATGCATATAAGCTTTAAAATATTGCTGAACATAACGTGAAAACATCTTGTACAAACATACGGCAATGGAAAAATATCTGGCAACAACGTTGCTAACTAACTATGTGTCTATTGGCTTATTTATGGCAAACACTGCGTATAAGTGATTTATCGGGGTACCCAATGCAGTACTCCTGGCCGACTAACCTAGTAAAAATGGTGAGAGAAAGTGTTGCTTTAGTTGTAGTGCACCATACACGTCCACATTAAATTTTTATCAAAAGAATGACAAACTGTTTAAATATTTTGAATATAAATTCCACCCTTATAGGCATTTTATATTGTTTTGTCAACGTATGTACGTGCGTTATATTAATAAATGTTAATTTTGTTGATTCAGCATATCTCAAATTAAATATTGCGTATCAGGGCAATGCAAATGTAGTTCTCACCGCTTAATAAAGAGCTGGCTCACATAATTATATAAAATAAATTAAATCCTAACACAAACAAGTAAGTAATGTCAAAGTTCGCGTATAACCGATCTTTTTATATTTTCGTAAGATATATTAAAGATTATTAAATTAACACATCTCTAGTAAAATAACATGTATGAAGATTAGAGCAGCAAATTTAAATAGACAAAAATAAAAACTCTTATTTTAAAAATCAAAGTGCTTTTATATAATGATTTTAAAGCCGATATTGGATGATAGCATTCAACTGTGGGGTACGACTTGTGCAAAATATTGATATAATACAAAGGTTAATCGAAAATGCATTTTTAGAACAAGATTACGTGTTCACCGTGACCGATGCGTAGCATGTCAAAATATCCATATCAGACCCTTGTAAGATTTATGGTAACATAAACACTATATGAGGGTTAAATATTACCATTAGTTCACCCAAACCCTTTGGCTATTGTGCTATTATCGTACATTCCACCGATCAAACACGCCTTGAAGATCCAGAGATATGCCTGCGTATCCAAAACGTGAGCAACGTACAAAACAGGTCAACCATAGCTTGATCCATGTCTAGTCTTTTAAATGATTAAGAATATTTATATACTTCAACGATACGATTAAAAGAAGCATTGAAATAGTGCTTTTAAACTTGTTGAAACATTAAAAAAATATTAAAGATGAACAGGAATGACGTTCGTGTACAATGTTTATTAATGAAGTAGAAAGTTGAAAAATGACACCTATTTTCAAACACCAAAGAAAAAACAAAAATACAAAACGATTTTTCTTTTTTAAAAAATGTGTTTTAATTTCACTAAAATTTCAACCATATTGACCAATAGTCAGACGGAAGTTCGAAAATACTTTTGCTTGGTATATGAGGGCTAAGGGAAATTTAACCGTTTTTGGCACAAGAGCATGCCGTGACCGATATGCCAATTTCCATTTGTTATCTCTCTTGTAAGATTTTGAACATAAACACTATATGAGGGTGGGCATGGTTATTACCCATTGAGTTTAGGCCAAAAGTTCCTCTCACTATTGTGACCCACCTCTTATCCAAATATGTGACCCAGAATACGTAGGTCACATAGAACTTTGGTATCTATCTAAATTACTAAGAATATTTCAAATTACTATAGTATTCTCAACGATATGCTCCGATAACGCATTGCAAGGAAAAGTGCTTTTAAACTTGTTGGCATTATTGTAAGCCTCCCTTACCTTTAGAGTTGGATGAACAGGAATGTATTGTCTGCTTTGCTGTTTCTGCTACTTAGTGTTGTATTTAATGAAGTGAAGAGTTGTTCATAATTTCTGAATAATGACATAATTACCTATTTTCTCAAAAACCCAAAGAAAAACACACAGACTGAAACAATACAAAACGAGAGGGCAGGAAATTATGTGTGTGTAAATGTGAAAATTTTGTTTCAATGCAGGATAGTTTCAATGAAAATCTGTTAAAGCTACCATGAAGACATGCAGCCATAGTGAAAACTGTAACAAAGTTCAGTTAAACAAAAAGCAAACCCAAAAGCTATAAGACGATTTAACGAAACTGTTTGAAAAAGCCAATGATTGTGTAACTGCTTTAAGTAGAAGCCGAGCAGGACATGCAAAATTAAACATAATTTTAATCGAAAAGCAAAAGTTTTTATTGCTCGGGATGAATGGCAGAGTTCCAAACTTTAGGTGGCTGAACATTTGGTCACTCCACTAAAGATATGTAAGCATCTTTCCTGCTCTCCACGTTTCCTTTGTCATTGTTGCTTTATGGTGGCAAGCATTTCATTAAGGGTTTAATTTTTGTGGAGAACTTTTAAATAAATATAATGCAATTACGATGGCTAATTGTGAAAGCCATACAGTTTAACAAGATTATTGTGGACGATCAAATTACAAGGTGGAAAGTGATATAATGAAGCTACTGGATACTCTTGCGAAATTATATAATGATTTTAATTGCCTAACTTAAAAGTAAATGGATACCAACAGATACATCATTTAAGTTTTCATTATATTCAGACTCTCTATATTTCATTTTAATTGATGACGGAATTTAAGGGCCAGATAATAGTAACTATAAGCAAAAAAGCACAAAATAAACGCAGTCAATCGCACAACCTGTTAAAACATAACACTAAAACGAAATATAACAAAAGAAACATCAAGTTCAAAAGGAAAGTGCAACACAGTGAAATGTTTGAAAAGAGAAAAGACAGTAAGCAAATCTGAGGCAGTGCAGTAAACCTTTCACTCCCTTTCCGTCCTCTAAGCCAATCAGCCAGTAAAACTTCTAAACTCTAGGCGCTTCGAACCTGTTTAATTGTGGTTTGGCCTAACAGCTCTAGGAAAAACTTATACACCAATTGAAAAAGCTTTGAGGCATGCAAATTTAACAAGCAAATGTTTAGCAGCGTGTTGAAGTATGAGGCATGAAGGTTGCGAGGAAAAATCTCGATGTCGCAGCCTGTGCCAACCCCATTAATTTTGCGTTCAGCGGAAACTCGTGTAAAACATACGTATATTTGTATATAAGTATAAACCAGTTAGCTGCTCTTTAATGTCATAGAAATGCATACTGCATTTCCACTCCGGATGAAGAAAATTTAAATAGCACAGATCTAGCTCTTTAGGAATAACGCCTGGACCTTCCTTAATTAGAAGGAATTTTATTTATATAATTTGAAACCCGTTATCAATTAAAGGCATATATAGATGTAAAAATATTTGATGTTTTCTAATTAAGACAGTCCCGATTTCACTGTTTTTCAGCGTCCTGTCTCAAGCATTACTGCCGGGCAAGAGAGTTTATTTAAGTTTTATTTAATTTTAACTTTAATTCTCCTTTCTACTTTCTTTATCTTTTGTTTCAAGTTCAGTTTATTTTTGAGCGCTGCCAGTTGTTTAACAATTTACCTTCAGTCACACGGGTCCCATTGGTACCGCCAATCGTCATGTATGCGTGGGTACACTTTCTCTCACAAGTGCTTTCGTAAATTCAAAAATTTTAATAATGCGACTTCTCTCTCTGTTCTCTCTCTTCCTAGGACAGCTTCCTGCTCTGATGATTTTGACTTCCTTAGCTGCCACAATTCGTCAAGTGAAATTATGCTACGGCAATTTAGAAGCAACAGGCGACAAAACTGTCAACCTTTATCGCTACATCTACCAAACATCAGTAAAGAAAACAGCATATGCAACAAATACAGCCAAAGACACTATATTTTGCTAAATGGTATACGAGTAGCGTTGGGGCAAAAAGTAATACAATTTGTCCCCATACGTTGCGCGTTTTTAGTTTCTCGCAGATATTTTCCTGTTTTCATTTTGTATTTGAGTTATAAAGCCATGCACCGAAGCTATAATAAAATTATATTATAAGAACTTTGAACAATTTCTTCGGACATCATTACATTAAAAAATAACGCACTCCTAATTTTTTAAAGATGTTTCGCCAATGAAAAAGCTTTCTATACGATCATTTGATCGTTCCATTTGTATGGAAACCATATGCTATAGTGGTACAACATCGAAAGCTTGGACAAATGAGCAACTTCTTAGGGGGATAAGGACGTATGCAAAATTTCAGATCGCTTTCTCAAAGGCTGAAGGATTTGTTCACGTATATACAGACAGACAAATGGGCGGTCATGGCTCAATCGACTCTACTTGTCTTTCTGATGATTTAAATATTTAATTTTTATTGGGTCTCCGACGTTTTCTTCTGGGTGTTACAAACTTCGTGGAAAATTTAATATAAAAAATTTAAAATTAAACGAAATAATGTTACCATTATTCTAATAGTTGCTTATCGCCCAACCGGATTAACCGGATAAGGCGTTATTCGAATAATAATATTTGGCTTGCGGAATAAATCATCGACTACATATTCGATTAGCAACTTATTTTCGACTATTCAGTCAACCGTTCATTGTCCACTATCGGAATAGTAAACCTTCATCTGCAACAATTCTTTTCAACGCGAAAAATTGGAATTTTGACATATTCAAAACCCAAATCCAAAGGCTGCTTGGATTTCAAACAATTCTTATTTATTAAAATACTCGCAACTAACTATTCGAATAATTACAATATAACGAGGCAATGTTACAACTATTCGAATAGTATAAATCGGTTAATATTCACGCGAACGGTTAAAAACCGAATATTCGAGTAATCGATTTTCCGGTTATTAATTTTAAAAGCCCTAGTTGCTATATCCAAACTTTGTGTAGGGAGCTTCTAACGTCAACGTTTTTTTCTTAGTTGTTTTTTTTTCAAATGTTCACAAAACGCCTGGCCATCGTTCTCATTTCTTAATTCATAATTATTTATTCCGTTTAAATGTTCAAAAAAAAACACAATTTAATTTTTTATTTATTACT